>NC_053024.1:138734356-138906535 GCF_003073215.2 Triticum urartu | reverse complement strand
TGATGTATGTTTTGGTGATCAACTTGCGGGTTCCTCCCATGAACCTATGCATAGGGGTTGGCACATGTTTTCGTCGTGATTCTCCGGTAGAAACTTTGGGGCACTCTTTGAGGTTCTATGTGTTGGTTGAATAGATGAATCTGAGATTGTGTGACGCATATCGTATAATCATACCCACGGATACTTGAGGTGACATTGGAGTATCTAGGTGACATTAGGGTTTTGGTTGATTTGTGTCTTAAGGTGTTATTCTAGTACGAACTCTAGGGCTGTTTGTGACACTTAAAGGAATAGCCCAACGGATTGATTGGAAAGAATAACTTTGAGGTGGTTTCGTACCCTACCATAATCTCTTCATTTGTTCTCCGCTATTAGTGACTTTGGAGTGACTCTTTGTTGCATGATGAGGGATAGTTATGTGATACAATTATGATATTATTGTTGAGGGAACTTACACTAGTGAAAGTATGAACCCTAGGCCTTGTTTCAACGCATTGCAATACCGTTTACGCTCACTTTTATCATTAGTTACCTTGCTGTTTTTATAATTTCAGATTACAAATACTGTTTTCTACTATCCATCACACTTGTATCACCATCTCTTCGCCAAACTAGTGCACCTATACAATTTACCATTGTATTGGGTGTGTTGGAGACACGAGAGACTCTTGGTTATTTGGTTGTAGGGTTGCTTGAGAGGGACCATCTTCATCCTACGCCTCCTACGGATTGATAAACCTTAGGTCATCCACTTGAGGGAAATTTGCTACTGTCCTACAAACCTCTGCACTTGGAGGCCCAACAACGTCTATAAGAAGAAGGTTGTGTAGTAGACATCAGCTACTAGCCCGAGCCATGTAACCCTAGCTTGACCAAGTATATAAGGCAAGTTTGGGATCTTCTGTAGGGATCCAACACATTCTATACCATCCTAGAGCTAGGTTTTCACCTACCACCATCTTCCTATTGGGGAACGCAGTAAATTCAAAAAAATTCCTATGCACACGCAAGATCTATCTAGGTGATGTATAGTAACAAGAGGGGAGAGTGTTATCCACATACCCTCGTAGATCGAAAGCGGAAGCGTTATGATGACACGGTTGATGTAGTCGTACGTCTTCATGATCCGACCGATCCTAGCACTGAAGGTACGGCACCTCCGTGATCTGCACACGTTCAGCTCGGTGACATCCCATGATCTCTAGATCCAGCTGAGGTCGAGGGAGAGTTTCGTTAGCACGACGGCGTGATGATGGTGATGATGAAGTTACCGACGCAGGGCTTCGCCTAAGCACTACAATGATATCACTGAGCTGGAAATCTGTGGAGGGGGCACCGCACATGGCTAAACAATCAACTTGTGTGTCTATGCGGCGCCCCCTCCCCCGTATATAAAGGATTGGAGGAGGGGGGAGGGCCGACCCTCTCATGGCGCGCCCAAGGGGGGAGTCCTACTCCCATGAGGAGTAGGATTCCCCCTTCCTTTGTTGGAGTAGGAGAGAAATGAAGGGGGAGAGAGGGGGACGGAAGGGGTGGCCGGCCCCCACCCAATTTGGATTGGGCTTGGGGGGCGCGCCCTCCACCTTAGCCGCCTCCTCCTCTCTCCCACTAAGGCCCAGTAAGGCCCATACACTCCTCAGGGGGTACCGGTAACCCCCCCCCCCCCACCGGTACTCCGGTAAATGCCTGAACTCACCCGGAACCATTCCGATGTCCAAACATAGCCTTCCAATATATCGATCTTTATGTCTCGACCATTTTGAGACTCCTCGTCATGTCTGTGATCACATCCGGGACTCAGAACTACCTTCGGTACATCAAAACACATAAACTCATAATACCGACCGTCATCGAACGTTAAGCGTGCGGACCCTACGGGTTCGAGAACTATGTAGACATGACCGAGACTCACTTCCGATCAATAACCAATAGCGGAACCTGGATGCTCATATTGGTTCCTACATATCCTACGAAGATCTTTATCGTTCAAACCGCAAAACAACATACGTTGTTCCCTTTGTCATCGGTATGTTACTTGCCCAAGATTCGATCATCGGTATCACAATATCTAGTTCAATCTCGTTACTGGCAAGTCTCTTTACTTGTTCCGTAATGCATCATCCCGCAACTAACTCATTAGTCACATTGCTTGCAAGGCCTATAGTGATGTGCATTACCAAGAGGGCCCAGAGATACCTCTCTGATACACGGAGAGACAAATCCTAATCTCGATCTATGCCAACTCAACAAACACCATCGGAGACACCTGTAGAGCATCTTTATAGTCACCCAGTTATGTTGTGACGTTTGATAGCACACTAAGTGCTCCTCCGGTATTCGGGAGTTGCATAATCTCATAGTCATAGGAACATGTATAAGTCATGGAGAAAGCAATAGCAATAAACAAAACGATCACAGTGCTAAGCTAACGGATGGGTCAAGCCAATCACATCATTCTCTAATGATGTGATCTCGTTCATCAAATGACAACTCTTGTCCATGGCTAGGAAACTTAACCAGCTTTGATTAACGAGCTAGCCAAGTAGAGGCGTACTAGTGACACTCTGTTTGTCTATGTATTCACACATGTACTAAGTTTCTGGTAAATACAATTCTAGCATGAATAATAAACATTTATCATGATATAAGGAAATATAAATAACAACTTTATTATTGCCTCTAGGGCATATTTCCTTCAGTCTCCCACTTGCACTAGAGTCAACAATCTAGATTACATTGTAATGATTCTAACACCCATGGAGTCTCGGTGTTGATCATGTTTTGCTCGTGAGAGAGGCTTAGTCAACGGGTCTACAACATTCAGATCCATATGTATCTTGCAAATCTATATGTATCCCTCTTTGACTTGGTCACGGATGGAATTGAAGTGTCTCTTGATGTGCTTAGTTCTCTTGTGAAATTTGGATTCCTTTGCCAAGGCAATTGCACCAGCATTGTCTCAAAAGATTTTCATTGGACTCGATGCACTAGGTATGACACCTAGATCGGATATGAACTCCTTCATCCAGACTCCTTCATTTGCTGCTTCCGAAGAAGCTATGTACTCCGCTTCACATGTAGATCCCGCCATGATGCTCTGCTTGGAACTGCACCAACTGACAATTCCACCATTCAATAAAAATGTGTATCCGGTTTATGACTTAGAGTCATCCGGATCAGTGCGAAAGCTTGCATCGACGTAACCGTTTACGATGAGCTCTTTGTCACCTCAATAAACAAGAAACATATCCTTAGTCCTTTTCAGGTATTTCGAGATGTTCTTGACCGCTGTCCAATGATCCACTCCTGGATTACTTTGGTACCTCCATGCTAAACTAATAACAAGGCACACATCAGGTCTGGTACACAGCATTGCATACATGATAGAACCAATGGCTGAAGCATAGGGAATGACTTTTATTTTCTCTCTATCTACTACAGTGGTCGGGCATTGAGTCTGACTCAACTTCACACCTTGTAAAACAGGCAAGAACCCTTTCTTTGCTTGATGCATTTTGAACTTATTCAAAACTTTATCAAGGTATGTGCTTTGTGAAAGTCCAGTTAAGCGTCTTGATCTATCTCTATAGATCTTGATGCCCAATATATAAGTAGCTTCACAGAGGTCTTTCATTGAAAAAAATCTTATTCAAGTATCCTTTTATGCTATTCAGAAATTCAGTATCATTTCCGATCAACAATATGTCATCTACATATAATATCAGAAATGCTACAGAGCTCCCACTCACTTTCTTGTAAATGCATGCTTCTCCAAAAGTCTGTATAAAACCATATGCTTTGATCACACTATCAAAGCGTATATTCCAACTCCGAGAGGCTTGCACCAGTCCATAAATGGATCGCTGGAGCTTGCACACTTTGTTAGCACCTTTTAGATTGACAAAACCTTCTGGTTGCATCATATACAACTCTTCTTTGAGATATCCATTAAGGAATGCAGTTTTGACATCCATTTGCCAAATTTCATAATCATAAAATATGGCAATTGCTAACATTATTCGGACGCACTTAAGCATCACTACGGGTGAGAAGGTCTCATCATAGTCAACTCCTTGAACTTGTCGAAAACCTTTCACAACAAGTCGAACTTTGTAGACAGTAACATTACTGTCAGCGTCAGTCTTCTTATTGAAGATCCATTTATTCTCTATGGCTTGACGATCATCGGGTAAGTCAACCACAGTCCACACTTTGTTCTCATACATGGATCCCATCTCAGATTTCATGGCCTCAAGCCATTTTGCGGAATCTGGGCTCATCATTGCTTCCTCATAGTTCGTAGGTTCGTCATGGTCAAGTAACATGACCTCCAAAACAGGATTACCGTACCACTCTGGTGCGGATCTTACTTTGGTTGACCTACGAGGTTTGGTAGTAACTTGATCAGAAGTTTCATGATCATCATCATTAGCTTCCACACTTACTGGTGTAGGAATCACTAGGACTGATTTATGTGATGAACTACTTTCCAATAAGGGAGCAGGTACAGCTACCTCATCAAGTTCTACTTTCCTCCCACTCGCTTCTTTCAAGAGAAACTCCTTCTCTAGAAAGGATCCATTCTTAGCAACGAATATCTTGCCTTTGGGTCTGTGATAGAAGGTGTACCCAACAGTCTCCTTTGGGTATCCTATGAAGACACATTTCTCTGATTTGGGTTCAACCTTATCAGGTTTAAGCTTTTTCACATAAGCATCATAGCCCCAAACTTTAAGAAACGACAACTTCGGTTTCTTGCCAAATAATAGTTCATAAGGTGTTGTCTCAATGGATTTTGATGGTGCCCTATTTAACGTGAATGCAGCCGTCTCTAAAGCATAACCCCAAAATGATAGCGGTAAATCAGTAAGAGACATCATAGATCGCACCACATCTAGTAAAGTACGATTATGACGTTCGGATAGACCATTACGCTATGGTGTTCCAAGTGGTGTGAGTTGCAAAACTATTCCGCATTGTTTCAAATGAAGACCAAACTCATAACTCAAATATTCACCTCCACGATCAGATCGTAGA
Source organism: Triticum urartu (assembly GCF_003073215.2). Classification (NCBI taxonomy): domain Eukaryota; kingdom Viridiplantae; phylum Streptophyta; class Magnoliopsida; order Poales; family Poaceae; genus Triticum; species Triticum urartu. The sequence continues at coordinate 138,901,498 of NC_053024.1, read as the reverse complement.
AACTTCATTTTCTTGTTACGATGATTTTCCACTTCACTCTGAAATTCTTTGAACTTTTCAAATGTTTTAGACTTATGTTTCATCAAGTAGATATACCCATATCTTCTCAAATCATCAGTGAAGGTCAGAACATAACGATACCCTCCATGAGCATCAACACTCATCGGACTACATACATCAGTATATATTATTTCCAATAAGTCTGTTGCTCGTTCCATTGTTCCGGAGAATGGCATCTTAGTCATCTTTCCCATGAGGCATGGTTCGCAAGCATCAAGTGATTCATAATCAAGTGATTCCCAAAGTCCATCAGCCAGGAGTTTCTTCATGCGCTTTACACCAATATGACCTAAACGGAAGTGCCACAAATAAGTTGCACTATCATTATTAAAATTTATATCTTTTGGCTTCAATACTATGAATATGTGTATCACTACTATCGAGATTTAGTAAAAATAGACCACTCATCAAGGGTGCATGACCATAAAAAATATTACTCATATAAATAGAACAACCATTATTCTCTGATTTAAATGAATAACCATCTCGCATCAAACAAGATCCAGATATTTTTGGGGAACGTAGTAATTTCAAAAAAATCCCTACGCACGCGGAAGATCATGGTGATGCATAGCAACAAGAGGGGAGAGAGTTGTCCACGTACCCTCATAGACCGTAAGCGGAAGCGTTATGACAACGCGGTTGATGTATTCGTACGTCTTCACGATCGACCGATCCTAGTATCGAACATAGGGCACCTCCGCGATCTGCACACATTCGGCTCGGTGACGTCCCACGAACTCACGATCCAGTAGAGCTTCGAGGGAGAGCTTTGTCAGCACGATGGCGTGATGATGGTGATGATGAAGTTACCGGCGCAGGGCTTCGCCTAAACACTGCAACGATATGACCGAGGTGGAATATGGTGGACGGGGGCACCGCACACGGCTTGGAACAATCAACTTGTGTGTTCTAGGGTGCCCCCTGCCCCCGTATATAAAGGAGCAAGGGGGAGGTCAGACGGCCCTAGTGGCGCCCAAGGAGAGGAGGAATCCTCCTCCTAGTTGGAGTAGGATTCATCCTTTCCTAGTCCTACTAGGAAGGGGGAAGGGGGAAGGAAAGAGAGGGAGAGGGAGAGGGAGAGGGAAAGAGGGGTCGCGCCCCCTCCCCTAGTCCTATTCGGACTCCCCTTGGGGGGCGTGCCACCTCCTGGGCTGCTGCCCTCTCTCTCCCCTAAGGCCCAATACTTGGGGGGTTCCGGTAACCCCTCCGGCACTCCGGTTTTCTCCGAAATCACCCGGAACACTTCCGGTGTCCGAATATAGCCGTCCAATATATCGATATTTATGGCTCGACCATTTTGAGACTCCTCGTCATGTCTGTGATCATATCCAGGACTCCGAACTATCTTTGGTACATCAAAACACATAAACTCATAAATACTGATCGTCACCGAACGTTAAGCGTGCGGACCCTTTGGGTTCGAGAACTATGTTGACATGACCGAGACACGTCTCCAGTCAATAACCAATAGCGGAACCTGGATGCTCATATTGGCTCCTACATATTCTATGAAGATCTTTATCGGTCAAACCGCATAACAACATATGTTGTTCCCTTTGTCATCGGTATGTTACTTGCCCGAGATTGGATCGTCGGTATCTCAATACCTAGTTCAATCTCATAACCGGCAAGTCTCTTCACTCGTTCCGTAATGCTACATCCCGTAACTAACTCATTAGGTACATTGCTTGCAAGGCTAATAGTGATGTACATTACCGATAGGGCCTAGAGATACCTCTTCGATAGACGGAGTGACAAATCCTAATCTTGATCTATGCCAACTCAACAAACACCATCTAAGACACATGTAGAGCACCTTTATAATCACCCAATTACGTTGTGACGTTTGGTAGCACACAAAGTGTTCCTCTGGTATTCGGGAGTTGCATGATCTCATAGTCATAGGAACATGTATAAGTTATGGAGAAAGCAATAGCAACAAACCAAATGATCATCGTGCTAAGCTAACAGATGGGTTAAGCCAATCACATAATTCTCTAATGATGTGATCCCATTAATCAAATGACAACTCATGTCTATGGTTAGGAAACATAACCATCATTGATTCAACGAGCTAGTCAAGTAGAGGCAAACTAGTGACACTCTGTTTGTCTATGTATTCACACATGTACTAAGTTTCTGGTTAATACAATTCTAGCATGAATGATAAACATTTATCATGATATAAGGAAATATAAATAACAACTTTATTATTGCCTCTAGGGCATATTTCCTTCAGTCTCCCACTTGCACTAGAGTCAATAACCTAGATTACATTGTAATGATTCTTACACCCATGGAGTCTTGGGGCTTATTGATACGTCTCCAACGTATCTACAATTTTTGATTGCTCCATGCTTGTAGCGACCAGACCTCAAACAGTCTGATCTCTGTGCTCCGGTGTCATCCCTGGATCAGTAATGCTGACACCACACGGTACTCGGAGGATTTATAGCAGAGTAGCAATCACACACTTATTACATCGAGTGTCTCAAAAGAGAACTTATTACAATAAATATGGCTTAAGGCCATCTAATAACGATAACAGCGGAAGGCTTGGAAGATAAGTGAGTCCATCAACTCCAACGGCATCACTGAGTATAGAACCACGACCTAAAACTCCTTAATCGTCGTCTGAAAAGTCTGCAACATTAACGTTGTAGCCCGAAAACGGGTCAGCACATGGAATATGCTGGCAAGGTAACACATAGAGAGTAATGGAATGCAACAACTATACTATATGCATATTTGGCTGGTGGAAAGCTCTATGGTTACAGTTTTTGTGTAAAGCCAATTTTTCCCTACTTCAAAGGAATAAAATTAATTACTATCATGGTGGTTGTTAAACATTGAGAATGGTTGACAGCATTCTCAATCCCAATTAAGATAGCATCATTAAAACCCCACAAAATTAATTTAGAGTAACATGTTGAGATTCACATGAAAATCCAGGTACTAGATACTCAAGATGTCCATAACTGGGGACACGGCTAACCATGATTAGTTTGTTACACTCTGCAGAGGTTTGCGCACTTTTCCCCACAAGACTCGATCGCCTCCGTTTGGTTTCTCGCACTACAGGGTGTTTGAGAAGACGGATGACCGAGACACAGTCTTTCAGAAGCGCTAACACCTTACGACGGATAGACCGGTACACCTACTTTCCCCTACATCTGCTAGTCTACCCTGTAAGAGTTCGCACAACTTAGTCAACTATGCTAGAGCCCATAATGGCTTGTGGCTGCACACGGAAGTTTCTAGTATGAATAATCTCATGATCCCTTTGGGCCTGGGTGGCGGTCCAAATAAAAACAGGCAAGTCCTGGAAACCCCAGGTGCCTCAATCCACCCAGATGTGTGTTAGGTTGCCACCTTAGATAAACCCTTAATTATCAATCTCACATCTGTCATGGATATCACTCACCCAATCCACGTCTACTAGCATAGCATGGCATAATAAGCAAACGTAGAAGTAACTCCCAAAGGTTTGATAATAAACAGGTAATAGGTACTACCTCATCTACTTCCCATCCCACAATTTAATTAGATCCTAATCATGCAATGTGTGAGGATTGATCTAATGCAATAAAACTGGGTTGTAGAAAAGGTATGATCAAAGTGTTACTTGCCTTGCTGATGATCCACGTAACCTAGAGATTCGAAGTAACAGGCGGCGCACTCCAGGTATTCTATCACAGACAAACAACAAGTATACAATAAGTACTCATCTAATGCACAGGTAAAACTCAAATAGAAGATCTAACCAGAAAGTTCAACTTAAGAACCCTGGTTTGCAAAAAGAATCAAATCGAACGAAGCAAAAGAAAACAAACGGCGAAAAAAACAACTTCGTTCTAGTAATCTGGATCTAGGGAAAATATTACAGTAGCAAAAACATGTTTAAGTTGATTATTCGGAAAGAGGGTTTCAAGACGAAACTCCAGGCGCTTGAATCGCCTGATTCCGATAAACGAACGGAAAGTTATACTAAAACGAAAATCGGATCAGAAATCGCGATCAGAAAATAACCGCGAAAAATCCGACGAAAAAGAAAAACGACGAACAGAAAAAAAATTCTTTTTTTAAACAGCACGGAAAACGAGGCAGCGGCAAACCTCGGGCGGCGCGCACTCTGGCGAGTCGTCGGCGGGGCGGCGGCGGCGGCGGGCGGCGGCGGCTAGGGTTAGGGCAGGGGCGGCTGGCGGCTGGGCTTTCGGGCCCCGGGGCGGCAGCTTATATAGCCTTGGCCGGCGGTGTCCTGGCCGAGTACGGCCCAAAGTCGGTTCCGCGCGTTTTTTTTTTTAAATAATTCCGCTCGGAAGAAAAATAAAAAGAAATACTAAACGGACTCCAAAAATCACGAACTAAATTTTGCCAGGTTTCTAAAATCAAGCCCGATAAAGTGAACATTTATCTGGGACCAAACTACAACTTTGAAAATCGCGCATTTTTCCTAAATTCAATTAAAAATACCAAAAAACTCCGAAATAAATCTTATTTGATTTTTTTATTAAATCCTCAATATTTCTATCTTTTGGGAAAGTCATTTTATTCCCGCTCTCATATTTTTGTAATAGAAATAATTGATGATAAAAGAAATAAAATCAAATGATCCTATTTACAAAATTTGAGGAAACTCAAATATGTAAATAACAAAATCCCCAACTCTCTCCATGGGTCCTTGAGTTGCTTAGGATTTTCTAGAATCAAAACCAAAAGCAAAATAAAATATGATATGCATGATGACCTAATGTATAACATTCCAAATTGAAAATTTGGGATGTTACAAACCTACCCCCCTTAAGATGAATCTCGCCCTCGAGATTCGGGTTGGCTAGAAAATAGGTGAGGGTGGTCTTTGAGAAAATCTTCCTCTCGCTCCCAGGTGGCTTCATCCTCCGTGTGGCGGCTCCACTGAACTTTGCAAAACTTGATAACCTTGCTACGAGTAACTCGGCTGGCAAACTCAAGAATCTTGACTGGTTTTTCCTCATAGGTCAAATTCTTATCCAACTGATTTGCTTCTAATGGCACTATGTCTCTCAAGGGTATGTCAGCCATCTCCGCGTGACACTTCTTCAACTGAGAAACGTGGAACACATCATGCACTCCTGCCAATACTTCTGGCAATTCCAACTTATAGGCCACTTCTCCCATACGCTCCAAAACTCGATATGGTCCTACAAATCGTGGCGCTAACTTCCCCTTAACTCCAAAGCGCTTAATCCCTCGAAGTGGGGATACTCGAAGATAAACTCTGTCTCCGACTTCGTAAACTGTCTCTTTGCGTTTAGAATCTGCGTAGCTCTTCTGCCTGGACTGGGCTACCTTGAGCCTATCGCGAATCAACTTCACCTTCTGTTCAGACTCTTTAATCAGATCTGGTCCAAACAACTGGCGGTCTCCAACTTCGTCCCATGACAACGGTGTCCTGCACCTCCTTTCGTACAAAGCTTCAAAAGGTGCCATCTTCAAACTGGTCTGATAGCTATTATTGTAAGAGAACTCTGCATATGGCAAATTATCGTCCCAACTAGATCCATAATCTAGCGCACAAGCTCTCAGCATATCCTCCAAAATCTGATTGACTCTCTCGGTCTGTCCATCTGTCTGCGGGTGAAAAGCTGTACTAAATTCTAGCCTAGTACCCAAAGTCTCATGCAACTGCTTCCAGAACTCTGAGGTAAACTAGGTTCATCTATCTGATACGATGCTCCTCGGAACTCCATGCAAACATACGATCCTGGTCATGTATATCTTTGCCAACTTAGCACTGGTGTAAGTGGTCTTTACTGGGATGAAATGAGCTACCTTCGTCAATCGATCAACTACAACCCAAATCGAGTCATAGCCTGAACGAGTCCTTGGTAATCCCGTGATAAAATCCATGCCTAACTTATCCCACTTCCATTCGGGTATCGGCAATGGTTGCAACAATCCTGCTAGCTTCTGATGCTCTGCCTTTACTCTCTGACATACGTCACAAACTGCTACATACTCTGCAATATCCTTTTTCATTCCGGTCCACCAGAAAATATCCTTCAAATCCAAATACATCTTGGTATTTCCTGGGTGAATCGAATATGGTGAATCATGTGCCTCTTGCAAAATCAACTTTCTGATTTCCGGGTCATTGGGTATATAAACACGGTCTTCAAACCATAGGGTGTCGTGCTCATCCTCACAAAATCCTTTAGCTTTTCCTTCTTTCATCTTCTCCTTTATGGAAGCAATCTCCTTGTCAGATTTCTGAGCTTCTCTGATTCTATCCATCAATGTTGACTGAATCTCCAATGCTGCTACATAGCCTCTCGGAACTATTTCCAAACATAGTTCACGAAAATTTTCTGCTAACTCCTTGGGTATTTCTCCCGTCATTAACATATTGACATGACTCTTGCGGCTTAATGCATCAGCTACTACATTAGCTTTTCTGGGATGGTAATGTAATTTCATATCATAATCCTTGATAAGCTCCAACCATCTCCTTTGTCTGAGGTTCAACTCCTTCTGCATGAAAATGTACTTCAAACTCTTATGATCCGTGTACACCTCACAATGATTTCCAATGAGGAAATGTCTCCATGTCTTCAATGCATGCACTACAGCTGCTAACTCCAAATCATGCGTGGCATAATTCAACTCATGGGGCTTCAGTTGTCTTGAGGCATACGAAACAACTCTCCCTTCCTGCATAAGCACTTCTCCAAGTCCTCGACGTGAAGCGCCGCAATACACCTCATAATCCTTGGTTTGATCTGGCAAAATCAACACTGGTGAGGTAACCAAGCGTTTCTTCAACTCCTGGAAACTAGCCTCACACTCCTCAGTCCGTTTGAACTTAGTATCCTTCTTCAGCAACTCCGTCATAGGTTTCGTGATCTTTGAGAAATTCTCAATAAATCTCCTGTAGTATCCTGCGAGTCCAAGAAAACTCCGGATCTCTCCAACGGTAGTTGGGGCTTCCCACTTGGTCACAGTTTCAACTTTAGCGGGATCTACTGCTATACCTTCTCCAGATATAACGTGTCCGAGGAATCCTACTTCCTTCAACCAAAATTCACATTTGCTGAACTTGGCGTGTAATTGGTGTTCTCTGAGCTTTCCAAGTACCAAACGCAAATGCTCCTTATGCTCCTCTTCATTCTTCGAATATACCAGGATATCATCAATGAACACTACGACGAACTTATCCAAAAACTCCATAAACACTTTGTTCATCATGTTCATAAAATAGGCAGGTGCGTTAGTCAGTCCAAATGACATAACGGTATACTCATACAGTCCATATCTTGTGGTGAATGCTGTCTTCGGGACATCCTGTTCTCGAATCTTCAACTGGTGGTATCCTGATCGCAAATCGATCTTGGAAAACACTTTAGCTCCTTGCAATCGATCAAACAGATCATTGATCATTGGTAGCGGGTACTTGTTCTTGATTGTTACTTCGTTCAATCCTCGATAGTCAACAACCATCCTTAACGATCCATCCTTCTTCTCCACTAGAAGTACTGGTGATCCCCAAGGCGAAGAACTTGGGCGAATATATCCCTTATCCAGTAACTCCTTAATCTGCTTCTTAATTTCCACCAAATCTTTTGCTGGCATCCTATATGGTCTCTTCGATATTGGCCCAGTGCCTGGCAAAAGCTCAATCAAAAACTCAATGTCTCTATCCGGTGGCATGCCTGGCAACTCTTCGGGAAATACATCAGGAAAATCCTTTACCACTGGTACTTCCTCCTGCACAACTCCTGATAAGGAATTTACTTGTGTCCTGTTTGGCGCATGTCGGGATACATACTTGATCCGTCTTCCTTCTGGCGTTGTGAGCAAAATTGTCTTACTGGCGCAATCGATGTTTCCTCCATACATCGACAGCCAAGCCATACCAAGAATCACATCCAGACCTTGGGATTCCAAAATAATTAAATCCGTTGGGAAAACATGCCTTCCTATACTTAATGGCACTTGAAAACATCCTTGACTGGCCATGTACTCCGCTCCTGGTGAGCTTACTAGCATAGGTGTTTTAAGAATCCTAGTGGGCAGGCTATACTTTTCCACAAATCCCCTTGATATGTATGAATGTGATGCACCAGTATCAAAAAGAACAAGTGCAGTAAATGACTTAACCAAAAACTTACCCATTACTGCATCGGGCTGAGCTTCAACCTCCTCCACATTAACGTGGTTCACCTGTCCCCTGTTGAAAGGGTTCGGCTTCTTTCTAGAACTTCCATTGCCATTTTTTCCTTCAGGACATTCATTGGCATAGTGTCCGGTCTTGGAACACTTGAAACAGGTGACTTGGCTTAGGTCCTTCTTGGCTGGGGTTGATGGGGTGTTGCGGTTCTGTCCATTACTTCCTCCATTCCCATTACCATTCTTGGTGCCATTGTGATTTTGCGAGCTACCTACTCCATGGGTATGCTAAAAATGTCCTCCCGGTCTAGGGGTAAAACATGGCTTCTACTGAGCTCCTGAATTATACTTTCCTTGTCCATACTTCCTCTTGCGGTTCTCAATTTGCTGCTGCTTCCCTTCATCATAAGAGCACGATCTACCAACTCCTGGTAGTTTTTGAAGGTGGCTACCATCAACTGCATACTCAACTCATCATTCAGTCCTTCCAGGAATTTCTCCTGCTTAGCTGCATCTGTAGCAACGTCATCTGGGGCATAACGTGCTAGCTTACTAAACTCCTCCACATACTGGCCAACTGTCCGTCCTTCTTGGCGCAAGTTACGAAACTCACGCTTCTTCATGGCCATTGCTCCTGCTGAGACATGGGCAGTACGAAAAGCCTGCTGAAACTGGTCCCATGTGACAGTGTCGACTGGGAAGGTGGCTATGAAATTCTCCCACCAAGATGCTGCGGGTCCTTCTAACTGATGTGCGGCAAACTTCACCTTCTCCGCATCTGCGCATCCTGCTGTGGTTAACTCCCTAGCTATCTTGCGGAGCCAATCATCTGCTACTATCGGCTCGGTGCTACTGGAAAACACCGGCGGATTCAGCCTAAGAAAATGGGCTAAGTGGTCAACAGGTGGTGGTGGTGGGTTGTTTTTGTTGTTCCCTTGATTCTGATTCTGAACTAGCAACTGCATCAAGGTGTTCTGCTGCTGGATCAACTGGGTGAGCTCCGGCGGAAAGGCAAATCCAGGGTCACGTCTCGGAGGCATCTAAGGGTTTAGAAAAGATGAGATATAAGAATAGAGGGGGTCTAAAGAGAAAACACTACCCATATGCACATGAGGCAAAAACAAACAATTCACTTCAATCAATCAAACAAGGACATACAATCGATCTAGCTATCGCAAAAGTGCTCGGACTACTATATTTACATGGTGGACTACTACTACTGATGAGGTGGTCTACTAGAAATATTCTACGGTTGTAGACTCCATGATATCTGCTCCTGCTTCATCCACATAGTCATCATCGCTACTATCTTGCTCCGAGTCGGTGCCGTCAATGATGGTGTAGTCCTCCGGGCTAATCTCCTTGGGTTCTTCGTCTTCATCTACTGGTGTCGGGCCTCCCAAAAATATTCCAATCTTCTTGATCAGATCGTCATTCTTCTCCACCAATACTTCAATTTCTTCTTCATAATCTTCGCGTGTAGCCTTGAGTTCTTCCTCCAGTTCCTTGATTCTAGTCTTAACCTTCTTCAGATCTATCATGTCGGCGCACATCTGATTCTCCTGTCGTCGAATGTGCTGGTTTAACTCCTGGATAAAAGCTGCAATTGATCTATCCTTCCTGGTGCTGATCATCTCCCAGTGTTCATCTCGGCGTCCACAAATCTGGTAGATAGTATCCTTGAGATCCTTGCGGTAGACTTCTCCAATGCGTCCCATGGCGATGTGAGCTGCCATACTCTTTCCCAGACACCAAGTTGTAAAAAGACGGCCAGTGAATGGCAAGACGTCCTTACGGGAACTCGAATCATCCAGCGATCCTCTAGAGGCGACCTGCAGGCACGCAAGCTTGGTACTCCTATGTTCAGGTATCTAGTGACTTCCTTCAAATGGCGTCCAAAGGGTGTATCTTCGTCTGGTTGGGTGAACTTGTTCCTTGCATCCGCCATCCTAAAGAGTATAAAAGATGAGAAGTCAGAAGAGAAGAGAGTGAGAAGTGATCTAGGTCTTTAGCTTAGTGGTCGTGTCCTACAGTCAGAGTGTGCTCTGATACCATCTCTATAGCGACCAGACCTCAAACAGTCTGATCTCTGTGCTCCGGTGTCATCCCTGGATCAGTAATGCTGACACCACACAGTACTCGGAGGATTTATAGCAGAGTAGCAATCACACACTTATTACATCGAGTGTCTCAAAAGAGAACTTATTACAATAAATACGGCTTAAGGCCATCTAATAACGATAACAGCGGAAGGCTTGGAAGATAAGTGAGTCCATCAACTCCAACGGCATCACTGAGTATAGAACCACGACCTAAAACTCCTTAATCGTCGTCTAAAAAGTCTGCAACATTAACGTTGCAGCCCGAAAACGGGTCAGCACATGGAATATGCTGGCAAGGTAACACATAGAGAGTAATGGAATGCAACAACTATACTATATGCATATTTGGCTGGTGGAAAGCTCTATGGTTACAGTTTTTGCGTAAAGCCAATTTTTTCCTACTTCAAAGGAATAAAATTAGTTACTATCATGGTGGTTGTTATACATTGATAATGGTTGATAGCATTCTCAATCCCAATTAAGATAGCATCATTAAAACCCCACAAAATTAATTTAGAGTAACATGTTGAGATTCACATGAAAATCCAGGTACTAGATACTCAAGATGTCCATAATCGGGGACACGGCTAACCATGATTAGTTTGTTACACTCTGCAGAGGTTTGCGCACTTTTCCCCACAAGACTCGATCGCCTCCGTTTGGTTTCTCGCACTACAGGGTGTTTGAGAAGACGGATGACCGAGACAGTCTTTCAGAAGCGCTAGCACCTTACGACGGATAGACCGGTACACCTACTTTCCCCTACATCTGCTAGTCTACCCTGTAAGAGTTCGCACAACTTAGTAAACTATGCCAGAGCCCATAATGGCTTGTGGCTGCACACGGAAGTTTCTAGTATGAATAATCTCATGATCCCTTTGGGCCTGGGTGGCGGTCCAAATAAAAACAGGCAAGTCCTGGAAACCCCAGGTGCCTCAATCCACCCAGATGTGTGTTAGGTTGCCACCTTAGATAAACCCTTAATTATCAATCTCACATCTGTCATGGATATCACTCACCCAATCCACGTCTACTAGCATAGCATGGCATAATAAGCAAACGTAGAAGTAACTCCCAAAGGTTTGATAATAAACAGGTAATAGGTACTACCTCATCTACTTCCCATCCCACAATTTAATTAGATCCTAATCATGCAATGTGTGAGGATTGATCTAATGTAATAAAACTGGGTTGTAGAAAAGGTATGATCAAAGTGTTACTTGCCTTGCTGATGATCCGCGTAACCTAGAGATTCGAAGTAACAGGCGGCGCACTCCGGGTATTCTATCGCAGACAAACAACAAGCATACAATAAGTACTCATCTAATGCACAGGTAAAACTCAAATAGAAGATCTAACCAGAAAGTTCAACTTAAGAACCCTGGTTGCAAAAAGAATCAAATCGAACGAAGCAAAAGAAAACAAACGGCGAAAAAAAACTTCGTTCTAGTAATCTGGATCTAGGGCGAATTTTACAGTAGCAAAAATATGTTTAAGTTGATTATTCGGAAAGAGGGTTTCGAGACGAAACTTCAGGCGTTTGAATCGCCTGATTCCGATAAACGAGCGAAAAGTTATACTAAAACGAAAATCGGATCAGAAATCGTGATCAGAAAATAACCGCGAAAAATCCGACGAAAAAGAAAAACGACGAACAAAAAAAATTCTTTTTTTAAACAGCACGGAAAATGAGGCAGCAGCGAACCTCGGGCGGCACGCACTCCGGTGAGTCGGCGGCGGGGCGGCGGCGGGCGGCGGCGGCGGCTAGGGTTAGGGCAGGGGCGGCTGGCGGCTGGGCTTTCGGGCCCCGGGGCGGCGGCTTATATAGCCTTGGCCGGCGGTGTCCTGGCCGAGTACGGCCCAAAGTCGGTTCCACGTGTTTTTTTTTAAATAATTCCGCTTGGAAGAAAAATAAAAAGAAATACTAAATGGACTCCAAAAATCACGAAATAAATTTTGCCTGGTTTCTAAAATCAAGCCCGATAAAGTGAACATTTATCTGGGCCCAAACTACAACTTTGAAAATCGCGCATGTTTTCTAAATCAATTAAAAATACCGAAAAACTCCGAAATAAATCTTATGAGTGGCAGTCGGGGACGAGCGATGGTCTTTTCCTACCAATCTATCCCCCTAGGAGCATGCGCGTAGTGCCGAGGTTTTTGATGACTTGTAGATTTTTGTAATAAGTATGTGAGTTCTTTATGACTAATGTTGAGTCCATGGATTGTACGCACTCTCACCCTTCCATCCTTGCTAGCCTCTTCGGTACCGTGCATTGCCCTTTCTCACATTGAGAGTTGGCGCAAACTTCGCCGGTGCATCCAAACCCCGTGATATGATACGCTCTTTCACACATAAACCTCCTTATATCTTCCTCAAAACAGCCACCATACCTGCCTATTATGGCATTTCCATAGCCATTCCAAGATATATTGCCATGCAACTTTCCACCGTTCTGTTTATTATGACACGCATCATCATTGTCATATTGTTGTGCATGCTCATGTAGTTGACACCATATTTGTGGCAAAGCCACCGTTCATAATTCTTTCATACATGTCACTCATGAATCATTGCATATCCCGATACACCGCCGGAGGCATTCATATAGAGTCATCTTTGTTCTAGTATCAAGTTGTAATCATTGAGTTGTAAATAAATAGAAGTGTGATGATCATCATTATTAGAGCATTGTCCCAAGTAAGGAATAAAAAAAGAGAAAGGCTATAAAAAAAGAGAAGGCCCAAAAAAAGAGAAAGGCCATAAAAAAGAGAAGGCCCAAAAAAGAGAAAGGCCATAAAAAAGGAAAAGGCCCAAAAAAATATGAGAGAAAAAGAGAGAAGGGACAATGTTACTATCCTTTTACCACACTTGTGCTTCAAAGTAGCACCATGATCTTCATAGTAGAGAGTCTCTCATGTTATCACTTTCATACTAGTGGGAATTTTTCATTATAGAACTTGGCTTGTATATTCCAACAATGGGCCTCCTCAAGTGCCCTAGGTCTTCGTGAGCAAGCAAGTTGGATGCACACCCACTAGTTTCTTTTGTTGATCTTTCATAAATTTATAGCTCTAGTGCATCCGTTGCATGGCAATCCCTACTCCTTGCATTAACATCAATCGGTGGGCATCTCCATAGCCCATTGATTAGCCTCATTGATGTGAGACTTTCTCCTTTTTGTCTTCTCCACATAACCCCCCTCACTATATTTTATTCCACCCATAGTGCTATATCCATGGCTCGCGCTCATGTATTGCGTGAAAGTTTATGAGTTTGAGATTACTAAATTATGAAACGATTGCTTGGCTTGTCATCGGGGTTGTGCATGATGAGAGCATTCTTGTGTGATGAAAATGAAACATGACTAAACTATATGATTTTGTAGGGATAAACTTTCTTTGGCCATGTTATTTTGAGAAGACATAATTGCTTAGTTAGTATGCTTGAAGTATTATCATTTTTATGTCAATATGAACTTTTGTCTTGAATCTTTCGGATCTGAATATTCATACCACAATTAAGAAGAATCACATTGAAATTATGCCAAGTAGCACTCTGCATCAAAAATTCTGTTTTTATCATTTACCTACTCGAGGACGAGCAGGAATTAAGCTTGGGGATGTTGATACGTCTCCAATGTATCTATAATTTTTGATTGCTCCATGCTATATTATTTACTGTTTTGAACGTTTATGGGCTTTATTATACGCTTTTATATCATTTTTGGGACTAACCTATTAACCCAGAGCCCAGTGCCAGTTTCTGTTTTTACCCTGTTTTAGGGTTTCGAAGAAAAGGAAAACCAAACGGAGTCCTATTGACCTAAAACTTCACGGAACTCATTTTTGGAAGGAAAGAAGCCCAGAAGACTTGGAGTGCACGTCGGGGGATCTACGAGGAGGTCACGAGGCAGGGGGCGCGGCCTCCACCCTCGTGGGCCCCTCGTGGCCCCCTGACGTACTTCTTCCGCCTATATATCTCCATATACCCTAAAAACATCCGAGAGCACAATAGATCAGGAGTTCTACCACCAGAAGCCTCCGTAGCCACCGAAAACCAATCTAGACCCGTTCCGGCACCCTGCCGGAGGGGGCAACCCTTCTCCGGTGGCCATCTTCATCATCCCGGTGCTCTCCATGACGAGGAGGGGGTAGTTCTCCCTCGGGGCTGAGGGTATGTACCAGTAGCTATGTGTTTGATCTCTCTCTCTCTCGTGTTCTTGAGATGATACGATCTTGATGTATCGCGAGCTTTGCTATTATAGTTGGATCTTATGTTTCTCCTCCCCCTCTACTCTCTTGTAATGAATTGAGTTTCCCCTTTGAAGTTATCTTATCGGATTGAGTCTTTAAAGATTTGAGAACACTTGATGTATGTCTTGTCGTGGATATCTGTGGTGACAATGGGATATCACGTGATTCACTTGATGTATGTTTTGGTGATCAAATTGCGGGTTCCACCCATGAACCTATGCATAGGGGTTGGCACATGTTTTCGTCGTGATTCTCCGGTAGAAACTTTGGGGCACTCTTTGAGGTCCTTTATGTTGGTTGAATAGATGAATCTGAGATTGTGTGACGCATATCGTATAATCATACCCACGGATACTTGAGGTAACATTGCAGTATCTAGGTGACATTAGGGTTTTGGTTGATTTGTGTCTTAAGGTGTTATTCTAGTACGAACTCTAGGGCTGTTTGTGACACTTATAGGACTAGCCCAACGGATTGATTGGAAAGAATAACTTTGAGGTGGTTTCGTACCCTACCATAATCTCTTCGTTCGTTCTCTTCTATTAGTGACTTTGGAGTGACTCTTTGTTGCATGATGAGGGATAGTTATGTGATACAATTATGATATTATTGTTGAGGGAACTTACACTAGTGAAAGTATGAACCCTATGCCTTGTTTCAACGCATTGCAATACCGTTTACGCTCACTTTTACCATTAGTTACCTTGCTGTTTTTATAATTTCAGATTACAAATACCTTTATCTACCATTCGTATTCCACTTGTATCACCATCTCTTCGTCGAACTAGTGCACCTATACAATTTACCATTATATTGGGTGTGTTGGGGACACAAGAGACTCTTTGTTATTTGGTTGCAGAGTTGCTTGAGAGATACCATCTTCATCCTATGCCTCCTACGGATTGATAAACCTTAGGTCATCCACTTGAGGGAAATTTACTATTGTCCTACAAACCTCTGCACTTGGAGGCCCAACAACGTCTACAAGAAGAAGGTTGTGTAGTAGACATCACTGATCATGTTTTGCTCGTGAGAGAGGCTTAGTCAACGGGTCTGCAACATTCAGATCTGTATGTATCTTACAAATCTCTATGTCTCCCTCCTTGACTTGATCGCAGATGGAATTGAAGCGTCTCTTGATGTGCTTGGTTCTTTTGTGAAATCTGGATTCCTTTGCCAAGGCAATTGCACTAGTATTGTCACAAAATATTTTCATTGGACCCGATGCACTAGGTATGACACCTAGATCGGATATAAACTCCTTCATCCAAACTCCTTCGTTTGCTGCTTCCGAAGAAGCTATGTATTCCTCTTCACACGTAGATCCCGCCACGACGCTCTGCTTGGAACTGCACCAACTGACAGCTCCACCATTTAATAAAAATGTGTATCCGGTTTGTGACTTAGAGTCATCCAGATCAGTGTCAAAGCTTGCATCAACGTAACCGTTTACGATGAGCTCTTTGTCACCTCCATATACGAGAAACATATCCTTAGTCCTTTTCAGGTATTTCAGTATATTCTTGAGCGTTGTCCAATGATCCACTCATGGATTACTTTGATACCTCATTGCCAAACTGATAGCAAGGCACACATCAGGTCTGGTACACAACATTGCATACATGATAGAGCCTATGGCTGAAGCATAGGGAACACCTTTCATTTTCTCTCTATCTTCTGCATTGGTCGGGCATTGAGTCTGACTCAACTTCACACCATGTAACATAGGCAAGAACCCTTTCTTTACTTGATCCATTTTGAACTTCTTCAAAACTTTATCAAGGTATGTGCTCTGTGAAAGTCCAATTAAGCGTCTTGATCTATCTCTATAGATCTTGATGCCTAATATATAAGCAGCTTCACCGAGGTCTTTCATTGAAAAATTCTTATTCAAGTATCCTTTTATGCTATTCAAAAATTCAGTATCATTTCCGATCAACAATATGTTATCTACATATAATATCATAAATGCTATGGAGCTCCCACTCACTTTCTTGTAAATACAGGCTTGTCCAAAAGTCTTTATAAAACCATATTCTTTGATCACACTATCAAACCGTATATTCCAACTCCGAGAGGCTTGCACCAGTCCATAAATGGATCATTGGAGCTTGCACACTTTGTTAGCACCTTTTGGATCAACAAAACCTTCTGGTTGCATCATATACAACTCTTCTTTAAGATATCCATTAAGGAATGCAATTTTGACTTCCATTTGCCAAATTTCATAATCATGAAATGTGGAAATTGCTAACATGATTCGGACGGACTTAAGCATCGCTACGGGTGAGAAGGTCTCATTGTAATCAACCCCTTGAACTTGTCGAAAACCTTTTGCAACAAGTCGAGCTTTGTAGACAGTAATATTACCATCAGCGTCAGTCTTCTTCTTGAAGGTCCATTTATTCTCTATGGCTTGCCGATCAACGGAGAAGTCAACCAAAGTCCATACTTTGTTCTCATACATGGATCCATTCTCAGATTTCATGGCCTCAAGCCATTTTGCGGAATCTGGGCTCATCATCGCTTCCTCATAGTCCGTAGGTTCGTCATGGTCAAGTAACATGACTTCCAGAATAGGATTACCGTACCACTCTGGTGCCGATCTTACTCTGGTTGACCTACGAGGTTCGGTAGTAACTTGATCAGAAGTTTCATGATCATCATCATTAGCTTCCTCACTTACTGGTGTAGGAATCACTGGAACTGATTTCAGTGATGAACTAATTTCCAATAAGGGAGAAGGTACAATTACCTCGTCAAGTTCTACTTTCCTCCCACTCACTTCTTTCGAGAGAAACTCCTTCTCTAGAAAGGATCTATTCTTAGCAACGAATATCTTGCCTTCAGATCTATGATAGAAGGTGTACCCTACAGTCTCCTTTGGGTATCCTATGAAGACATATTTCTCCGATTTGGGTTTGAGCTTATCAGGTTGAAACTTCTTCACATAAGCATCGTAGCCCCAAACTTTAAGAAATGACAACTTGGGTTTCTTGCCAAACCACAGTTCATAAGGTGTCGTCTCAACGGATTTAGATGGTGCCCTATTTAACGTGAATGCAGCCGTCTCTAAAGCATAACCCCAAAATGATAGCGGTAAATCAGTCAGATACATCATAGATCGCACCATATCTAGTAAAGTATGATTACGACATTCGGACACACCATTACGCTGTGGTGTTCTAGGTGGCGTGAGTTGTGAAACTATTCCACATTGTTTCAAATGAAGTCCAAACTCATAACTCAAATACTCACCGCCACGATCAGATCGTAGAAACTTGATTTTCTTGTTACGATGATTTTCCACTTCACTCTGAAATTCTTTGAACTTTTCAAATGTTTCAGACTTATGTTTCATTAAGTAGATATACCCATATCTGCTCAAATCATCTGTGAAGGTGAGAAAATAATGATATTCGTCGCGAGCTTCAATGTTCATTGGACCACATACATCAGTATGTATGATTTCTAACAACTCTGTTGCTCGCTCCATTGTTCCGGAGAACGGAGTTTTAGTCATCTTGCCCATGAGGCATGGTTCGCAAGTACCAAGTGATTCCAGAAGTCCATCAGAATGGAGTTTCTTCATGCGCTTTACACCAATATGACCTAAACGGCAGTGCCACAAATAAGTTGCACTATCATTATCAACTCTGCATATTTTGGCTTCAATACTATGAGCATGTGTATCACTACTATCAAGATTTACTAAAAATAGACCACTCATCAAGGGTGCATGACCATAAAAGATATTACTCATATAAATAGAACAACCATTATTCTCTAATTTAAATGAATAATCGTCTCGCATCAAATAATATCCTGATATAATGTTCGTGCTCAACGCTGGCACCAAATAACAATTATTTAGGTCTCAAACTAATCCTGAAGGTAGATGTAGAGGTAGTGTGCCGACGGCAATCACATCGACTTTGGAACCATTTCCCACGCACATCATCACCTCGTCCTTAGCCAATCTTCAGTTAGTCCGTAGCCCCTGTTTTGAGTTGCAAATTTTAGCAACTGAACCAGTATCAAATACCCAGGCACTACTACGAGCATTAGTAAGGTACACATCAATAACATGTATATCAAATATACCTTTCGCTTTGCCATCCTTCTTCTCCGCCAAATACTTGGGGCATTTCCGCTTCCAGTGACCAGTTCCTTTGCAGTAGAAGCACTCAGTCTCAGGCTTAGGTCCAGAATTGGGTTTCTTCACTTGAGCAGCAACTGGCTTGCTGTTCTTCTTGAAGTTCCCCTTCTTCCCTTTACCCTTTTTCTTGAAACTTGTGGTCTTGTTGACCATCAACACTTGATGCTCCTTCTTGTTTTCTACCTCCGCAGCCTTTAGCATTGTGAAGAGCTCAGGAATCGTCTTATCCATCCCTTGCATATTATAGTTCATCACGAAGCTCTTGTAGCTTGGTGGCAGTGATTGAAGAACTCTGTCAATGACACTATCATCAGGAAGATTAACTCCCGGTTGAGTCAAGTGGTAGGGGTACCCAGACATTCTGAGTATATGTTCACTAGCAAAACTATTCTCCTCCATCTTGCAGCTGTAGAACTTATTGGAGACTTCATATCTCTCAATCCGGGAATTTGCTTCAAATATTAATGTCAACTCCTGGAACATCTCATATGCTCCATGACGTTCAAAACATCGTTGAAGTCCCGGTTCTAAGACGTAAAGCATGGCACAATAAACTATCTAGTAGTCATCGGCTTTGCTCTGCCAGGTGTTCACAACGTCTGGCATTGCTCCTGCAGCGGGTTTGTCACCTAGCGGTGCTTCTAGGACGTAATTCTTCTGTGCAGCAATGAGGATAATCCTCAAGTTATGGACCCAGACCGTGTAGTTGCTACCATCATCTTTCAACTTAGCTTTCTCTAGGAACGCATTAAAATTCAACAGAACAACAGCACGGGTCATCTACCTACAACAACATAGACATGCAAAATACTATTAGGTACTAAGTTCATGATAAATTAAAGTTCAATTAATCAAATTACTTAAGAACTCCCACTTAGATAGACATCTCTCTAATCATCTAAGTGATCATGTGATCCACATCAACTAAACCATGTCCGATCATCACGTGAGATGGAGTAGTTTTCAATGGTGAACATCACTATGTTGATCATATCTACTATATGATTCACGCTCGACCTTTTGGTATCAGTGTTCCGAGGCCATATCTGCATATGCTAGGCTCGTCAAGTTTAACCCGAGTATTCTGCGTGTGCAAAACTGGCTTGCACCCATTGTATGTGAACGTAGAGCTTATCACACCGGTCATCACGTGGTGTCTCGGCACGATGAACTGTAGAAAGTGTATACTCAGGGAGAACACTTTGATAACCCACAAGTCTAGGGGATCGCAACAGTTTTCGATAAGTAAGAGTGTTTGTAACGCCCGGATAATCTTGCTACAGTAATCCCACGCTAATCATGGCACGTCATCCCGATTACTGTTGCTAACCTCGCAACGATCCGAAACCGTTCAAATTCAAATTCAAATTACAATTAACAATAAAAGTTTTCAAAAATTAAAACAAAAATGTTCGGGGGTTGCAGAATATTGCACTGGTAATTATAGTGTAGTCAACACATTTTAAGAACTGCCTAAGTATTTTAGAATGAATTAAGAACAAAAGAGAAAATAAATAAAAGAAAAAGACAAAACCTAACAAAAAAAAAAGAGGGGCAACCCACTGGGCTCCGGCCCAGCAGGCCACCAGGCCAGCCGACCGGCCCACCCCGTTCCCACATAACCCCACTAAACCGAAACCCTAACTCCGAAAATCTCCCCCCCCCCATCTCTCCCGATTGGATCGGGAGGAGACGGCCACCCCGACGCCGTCGTTGCCGGCCCCGCCGATCGCCTCCTCGTCCTCCTCCTCGCCGGTCTTCCCCGACCGCCCCCGAGCCCGCTGCCCCGTTGCCCTACTCCCCCCCCCCCGTGAGCTCCCCCTTCGCCCTCCTCTCCCCCTAGGTCGCCTCGGCCGTCGCCGCTCGACGCGCTCCGGCGCCACCGTCGCCCGCGCCGGGCCGTCCCGCCCCCGGCCCCTCCCCGCTTCCCCGTGCGGCTCCCCTGCCGCGCCCCCCCCCCCTGCGCCGCGCCGCATCGCCCGCGCCCCGCGCGTGGACTCGCCCGCTCTGCTTCCCCCGCTCGGCTCCTCCACGACCTTGCTCCGCGCTGCTCCTCCTCCTCCCCCCCTGCTCGACGCGCCACCGCGCGCGCCCGGCGCTCGTCGCCGTGGCCACCGTGCGCGTGCGCCCCGTGCACGCCTCGCCGTCCCGCTCGTCGCGCCCGACCCTCCTCTTGTCGTGCTGCCGCGGCTCCGCCGCCCCCCCAACCACGCTGCTGGCCCGCGCCGCGGCCAACCCCTCTCCGTCGACGCCCCGGCTCCGGCCGCTCCGGCCGCCGCGGCCGACGACTCCCCTGGCCGGTGCCCTGCTGCGTTGGGTCAGGGGCTCGGCCCGCTAACGGGCGCCCCGTGGCTCCTGCACCCGCGCGCCCATGCGCCCGCCACCCGTTAAGGCCCCCTGGGGCCACTGACAGAGGGCCCCGCCCCAGAACGTTTATTAAAAAAAAAGGAATTAAAATTAATATAATAAAAATAATTAATTAATTTAATTAATTAAGGAATTAATTAAGTTAATTAATCATAATTAGATTAATCAAATTAACTAATTAGTCAATTAAACTGTGATTAGTTTAGCTAAACCTAATTAACTAAACAGTGTATGACAGGTGGGTCCCACTGGACCCACATGTCAGTTTGACCCAGTCAACTCTGTTGACTGCTGACGTCAGCATGACATCATGCTGATGTCATTAATCTATTTTCGAATTAATTTAAATAATTAATTAAATTCCAAAAATTAATAAAATCTTTAGAAAATCATATCTTTTAATCCGTAACTCGGATTAAAATATTTTCAACATGAAAGTTGCTCAGAACGACGAGACGAACCCGGATACGCAGCCCGTTCGTCCGCCACGCACCCCTAACCTATCGAACTCGCAACTTTCCCCCTCCGGCTCCTCTGCCCGAAAACGCGAAACACCGGGGATACTTTCCCGGATGTTTCCCCTTCACCGGTATCACCTACTACCGCGTTAGGGCACCTCTAACGTCGTTACTTGTCATGTCATGCATCACTATGCATATGCTTGCTTATATATTTATTGTTCTCCCCCCCTCTTCTCTCGATAGACACCGAGACCGACGCCGCTGCTACCCAGTACGACTACGGAGTTGACGATCCCTCTCTCTTGCCAGAGCAACCAGGCAAGCCCCCCTTGATCACCAGATATCGCCTACTCTTCTCTATACTGCTTGCATTAGAGTAGTGTAGCATGTTACTGCTTCCCGTTAATCCTATACTGATGCATAGCCTGTCCTTGCTACTACTGTTGTTACCTTTACCTGCAATCCTAATGCTTAGTATAGGATGCTAGTTTATCATCAGTGGCCCTACATCCTTGTCCGTCTGCCATGCTATACTATCGGGCCGTGATCACTCGGGAGTTGATCACGGGTATATACTATATACTTTATACATGATACATGTGGTGACTAAAGTCGGGTCGGCTCGAGGAGTACCCGCGAGTGATTCACGGATTGGGGGCTGAAAGGACCTTTGTCCCGACGGCCCTCTGTGTGGATCTTTGAGGCGGAGCGACAGGGCAGGTTCCGACCACCTAGGAGAGAGGTGGGCCTGGCCCTGGTCGGCGTTCGCGGATACTTAACACGCTTAACGAGATCTGGGTATTTGATCTGAGTCTGGCCATTTGGTCTATACGCACTAACCATCTACGCGGGAGTAGTTATGGGTATCCCCGCGTCGTGGTATCAGCCGAAGCCTTCGTGATGTCAGCGACTGTGTGGTGCGTGCCGGATTGGACTGGAACGCCACTAGGCTAGGTCTGCTTTCCGGCCGCGTACGCAAACGGTGCAGGTGTGCAAAGGCGATGCCCAGACCCCTGCGCCATAGGATTTAGACCGGCGTGCTGACCTCTCTGTTGTGCCTAGGTAGGGCTGCGACGTGTTGATCTTCTGAGGCCCGGCATGACCCAGGAAAGTGTGTCCGGCCAAATGGGATCGAGCGTGTTGGGATATGTGGTGCACCCCTGCAGGGAAGTTAATCTATTCGAATTAGCCGTGTCCCTCGGTAAAAGGACGACCCGGAGTTGTACCTTGACCTTATGACAACTAGAACCGGATACTTAATAAAACACACCCTTCCAAGTGCCAGATACAACCGGTGATCGCTCTCTCACAGGGCGACGAGGGGAGGATCATCGGTTAGGATTATGCTATATGATGCTACTTGGAGGACTTCAGTCTACTCTCTTCTACATGCTGCAAGACGAAGGCTCCCAGAAGCGTAGTCTTCGACAGGATTAGCTATCCCCCTCTTATTCCGGCTTTCTGCAATTCAGTCCACTTATAATAGCCTTATCCCAGTTGATACCATTGCATACATATGTAGTGTAGCTCCTTGCTTGCGAGTACTTTGGATGAGTACTCACGGTTGCTTTCTCCTTCTTTTCCCTCTATCCCTTCTACCTGGTTGTCGCAACCAGATGTCGGAGCCGAGGAGCCAGATGCCACCGTCGACGACGACTCCTGCTACACCGGAGGTGCCTACTACTACGTGTTGCCCGCTGACGACGACCAGGAGTAGCTTAGGAGGATTCCCAGGCAGGAGGCCTGCGCCTCTTTCGATCTGTATCCCAGTTTGTGCTAGCCATCTTATGGCAACTTGTTTAACTTATGTCTGTACTCAGATATTGTTGCTTCCGCTGACCCGTCTGTGATCGAGCTCTTGTATTCGAGCCCTCGAGGCCCCTGGCTTGTAATATGATGCTTGTATGACTTATTTTATTTGTAGAGTTGTGTTGTGATATCTTCCCGTGAGTCCCTGATCTTGATCGTACACGTTTGCGTGTATGATTAGTGTACGGTCAAGCCGGGGCGTCACAAGTTGGTATCAGAGCCGACTGCCTGTAGGAATCCCCCCTTCCACACTCCTTGGCCGAAGTCGAGTCTAGACATTGCAAAAACTTTTACTAACTAGGCTGTGTGCCTTACGGGCCCACGTCGCCATCGGGTGATATTAGGATCTTTTACTCCTCGATCCTTACTCTGGGACTCTGATCTCTCTTCTACTCGGGTTAAACGAATTTATTAACTCTGACACTAGGATCCCGTTACGACATTCACCCCAAAGTTGGATAAGCCCTAGTTATTCTTTAGAGTAGTATTTGAACATTGTCCACCTTGTCATTTGACTCCTGTGAAAACATCTTTGTTTTCAGATGGAACCCACGAGGCAGGTCGTGCGCCACACGACGGCCATTGGTGCCTCAGGATCACCTGCTGTGTTGGTTGAGATGATGACCTATCTGGGTTATCGCTGGCACCCTGAGTACACCGTCTATGAGGAGTACCAGGGCTTTAACCAGGAGCAGTACCGTGCCACCGTCCACCTCTACTCCCGGGATTATGACTCCACTACTGTGCTGCACACCGCTTATGGTGTTGGAGTGACCATCGATATGGCAGTTCACGATGCTGCCTATGCTGCTCTGACACGCCTTCGTAGGGAGTACCGGGAGTTGGACACCTCCCCCTTTAGGCACATTGCTATCGCATCTGATATTGGTGCGGAGGGCTACTACACTGCTGCCTACTCCACTGTCACCCGCGAGCCCTTCCACCATCAGAACTTTGTTCTGTATGCTGATGGTCTGGATCGAGCTAACCGAGCTCTTCGCCACGAGTTGTACACCACTCGTCAGCACCTCTACCGTGCTTTGACGATGTTACACCCCTTTGTTGGATCTGGGGAGCTGCCGCGTTCTGCTATCTACCCCGCCAGGACCGTGATGCCTCAGGGTGTCGGTTGGCCAGAGGTGGGAGGCTACTCTCCCGCACTTGGCCCTCTTCTGCCACCTGAGCGGCGGGTTCAGCACCAGAGCCCCCGCGGACCCCAGGTTGCCGACGTGGTGTACCCGCTGCCACACTACCAGCTTTCAGGCTACACCTACCTCCACAGTACCGCGTGGGACTGATGTAGACTTGCTTGTTACTGTTAGTTGCATTCGCCGCGAGCCTGCGTGCCGCCTATGATGTCTTAGACTTTGTACCGAACTCTGTGTAACGAGCTCTATGCATGGTCTCTTTTGTAAGATATGCCGACTACTATGTAGTATCTATCGTACTGCTTTCGTTGTGCATGTTTCTTCATGAATGATTCTTGTGCTTGCAAATTTCTAAATGCTGAACTACCCCTGTTATATATTAGCAGGATGGTTAGACCAGGTGGTCGTGGTCGTGGTGGCAACCCCCCACCACCGCCTGAGTACATGGCTGGGATGATGCAACAGTTTGAGCTGAATCGTCAGTTCATGGAGAATATTATGGCTCAGTTCCCTCGCCCCAATATGAACCAGCAGCCAACCCAAGTGACTCTGCAGGATTTCATGCGCCTCAACCCAACCGTGTACCGTAGCTCAATTCAGCCTCTGGATGCTGATGACTGGCTCCGTGACATCACCTATGAGATGGAGTCTGCTGATGTAGTCCCTGCCAGCTATGTCACCTTTGCTTCATTCTTCCTGAAAGGACCCGCAGCTCAATGGTGGGACAGCCACAGGCGTACCCTGCCAGCTGGGACAATCATCACCTGGCCAGACTTCCAAGCTGCCTTCCGGGCTCGCTTCATTCCTCAAGGAGTCATGGACCGGAAGAAGCGTGAGTTCCGCAACCTCACCCAAGGCAACAAAACTGTGGAAGCTTATCAACGGGAGTTTCTGGACTTGTCCCGCTATGCTGAAGAGGACATTGCAACTGATGCACGCAGACAGGAAAAGTTCCGGGATGGCCTTCAAGCTGACATCAAACTCGCACTTCTAGTGCATGACTTTGCTGATTTCTCCACTCTGGTGAACAAAGCCATCAATGTCGAAACTGGTCTGCAGGAATACCAGAGCTCTCACAGGCGCAGCCGTGACACGGGCTCATCTTCGGGTCCGTCCTCGCAGAAGCGCAAGATATGGATTCCCAACAGCGTGTACCAGCCTAATACACCTGCCCCAAGGCAGTCCTATGCTGCACCTCGTCTGCCTACTGCTCCAGCTAGGCAGCCAAGGCTTCCAGCTCCACCACCCCAAGCTCCTGTTCCTACTCCCGAGAATGGTTTGTGCTTCAGGTGTGGACAACCAGGGCACCGTGCTAGGGAATGCAACCAGAAACAGAATCAACTGGCCCTTCCAGCAACTGGCCGTGGAAACAACCAGCCCCGCAACAACAATGCCAAGTCTTATGGTCGCGTTCATGCCAACCATGTTGATCTGAACGAAGCCCAAGACCAGCCTGCTACCGTGATGGGTACACTCCTCGTAAACTCAGTACCTGCATCTGTTTTATTCGATTCAGGAGCATCGCATTCATTCATGTCAGAAGATTTTGCATACAAGCATGACATTAAATGTGAGGAGATGAACACTTCGGTATTGGTAAAAACCGCCGTGGGACAATGTCAAACCTCATTGGTTGGCATCGATGTCCCCGTGGAAATCGAAGGGCTGGAATTCTATGCCTCTCCCATTATCTTGAAGTCGTCTAACATAGACCTCATTCTGGGAATGGATTGGTTGAAAGCGCATACTGCTTCTATAGTTTGCGCCACTAAGGTCGTCCATCTGCTACACCCTTCTGACGAAATAATAGCTTACCAAGCTCATCTAGTTCAGAACGCCGAGGCACGACTTTATGCCTTGAATGCGTTGAACGCTGCACCACTCGAGGGCATTGAAAACATTCTCGTCGTTCGTGAATTCCAAGATGTCTTCCCAGAAGAACTTCCAGGGATTCCCCCTGCTAGAGCTGTCGAATTCATCATCGACTTGAAACCCGGCACCACCCCTATAGCTAAACGACCCTATAAGATGCCGCCGCATGAACTCATTGAGCTTAAGGAGGAAATCGACAAATCTCTTGTCAAAGGTTTCATTCGCCCAAGTTGCTCTCCTTGGGGAGCACCTTCTCTCTTTGTTAAGAAGAAGGATGGGACAAACCGATTAGTCCAAGACTACCGTCCTATAAACCAAGCTACCATTCAGAATAAATACCCACTTCCTCGGATCAATGATCTTTATGATCAGCTGGCTGGCTCATCAGTGTTCTCCAAACTCGACTTGAGGTTAGGTTACCACCAGATCCGTGTTCGTGAAGAGGACATTCCAAAAACCGCCTTCGTTACTCGGTATGGATCATACGAGTACACCGTCATGTCATTCGGCTTAACGAATGCTCCAGCCACCTTCTCTCGTCTGATGAATTATATATTCATGGATTACCTCGACAAGTTCGTCGTGGTTTATTTGGACGATATCCTTGTATTTTCCAAGAACAAGGAGGAGCATGCTGAACATCTTCGTCTTGTGCTGGAAAAACTTCGAGAACATCAGCTGTATGCTAAGTATTCCAAGTGTGAATTCTGGCTCCCCGAAGTAACCTATCTTGGGCATGTCATCTCCAAGGATGGTATTGCCGTCAACCCTGAACGAGTTCAGGCTATTCTCGATTGGACTCCTCCTAAGAATGTGAAGCAAGTCCGAAGTTTTCTCGGTCTCGCCAGCTATTGCCGTCGATTCGTCGAGAACTTCTCCAAGATTGCCAGGCCTCTGACTAGTTTATTGCATAAGGGTGTCAAGTTCGACTGGACAAACAAGTGTCAGGAAAGTTTCCAGGCGCTCAAAGACAAATTGACTTCTGCCCCCGTGCTTGCACCACCTGATACTAAGAAGGACTTCGTCATTTACTGCGACGCTTCCCGTCAAGGATTAGGCTGTGTCCTAATGCAAGAGCGCAGAGTGATTGCTTATGCCTCTCGTCAACTGCGCCCTCATGAAGCAAACTACCCAGTTCACGACCTCGAGCTTGCTGCTGTCATTCATGCACTGAAGCAGTGGCGACATTACCTTCTCGGTAATCGTTGCGAGATCTTCACCGACCATCAAAGTCTGAAGTATCTGTTTACTCAGCCAGATTTAAATCTACGTCAGCAAAGATGGATTGAGACTGTTGCAGACTTTGACGTGGGTATATCCTATACCCCCGGCAAGGCTAATGTAATGGCTGACGCCTTGAGCCGCAAGTATTACTGTAACCACCTCCAGGCTCACAAAGTTCACCCATCGCTTGTTGAAGAATTTAGAAGGCTGAACCTCCATATTGTTCCTCCGGGATCACTCGCTCCCCCTCCCGAAGGTTTCCCCAAACAGAACCTCCATGTTGTTTCCAAGGGTTCTCTCAATACCCTGGTTGCGAAACCAGATCTTGTGGACACCATCAAATGGATACAGAAGTGTGACGATGAAGTCCTCAAGATTAAGCGCGACCTCAAAAGGGGAAAGCTCTCATTCTTCACGATCGCCGACGATGGCGCCTTGTATTTCAAAGGCCGCTTAGTGGTACCATGTTCGAAGAAAAACCTGGATAAGACTATAAGGGTTATGCAAGAAGCCCATGATACGCCTCTGTCCATCCATCCTGGTAGTACAAAGATGTACCAGGATATTCGTCAAAGATTCTGGTGGTCTAATATGAAGCAGGACATTGCTCGTTATGTTGCTGAATGTGACGTTTGTCGCCGAATCAAAGCAGAGCATCAAAGGCCTGCTGGAACTCTGCAACCTATCTCTATTCCTGAATGGAAATGGGACCATGTTGAGATGGACTTCGTCACTGGTTTTCCCAAATCGCAGAAAGGTAATGATGCTATTCTTGTCGTCATTGACCGGCTTTCCAAAGTTGCCCATTTTCTGGCGGTCAAAGAGACAATCACGGCTAGTCAGCTTGCTACTCTCTACATGGCCAGAATTGTTTCACTTCACGGTATCCCACTGGTTATCAGTTCAGACCGTGGCAGCTTATTCACTTCAAGGTTTTGGGCAAGTTTCCAAGAAGCTATGGGGACTCATCTGTCGTTCAGTACTGCGTTCCATCCTAAGTCACAAGGGCAAGTTGAACGTGTCAACCAAGTTCTCGAAGACATGCTTCGAGCTTGTGTAATCTCATTCGGCAAGAAATGGGAGGAATCTCTTCCATATGCCGAGTTCTCTTATAATAATAGCTATCAAGCTAGTCTGAAGATGTCCCCCTTCGAAGTGCTTTATGGACGGAAGTGTCGAACCCCTCTGAACTGGTCAGAAACTGGGGAACGCCCACTCTTCGGTCCGGATATTATCCAACAGGCCGAAGAACAAGTTCGCATTATTCGCGAGCATCTCAAGACTGCTCAGTCACGTCAGAAAAGTCAGTATGACCGTCATCACCAAGACATGGTCTATCAACCTGGCGAAAAGGCTTATCTTCGAGTTACACCAATGAAGGGTGCTCACCGCTTCGGGATCAAGGGCAAGCTAGCTCCCCGCTATATTGGCCCATTCACTATTCTGGAAAGGCGTGGAAAAGTGGCATATCAACTGGAGCTTCCGCCGAACCTTTCTCAGGTTCACGATGTGTTCCACGTGTCACAACTCCGACGCTGTTTCAAGGACCCAATCCGAGCAGTGGATCATGAAGTGCTCGAATTGCAACAGGACCTCTCCTATAAGGAGCATCCGGTCCGCATTCTCGACCAAGCTGAACGCCGCACACGCCAGAAGGCGATCAAGTTCCTCAAGGTCCAGTGGTCGAATCACTCTGAGGACGAAGCTACCTGGGAACGCGAGGATCGCCTGCGTGATGAATACCCCGCACTGTTTCCTTCTACCTCCTAAATCTCGGGACGAGATTTCTTGTAGTGGAGGAGATTTGTAACGCCCGGATAATCTTGCTACAGTAATCCCACGCTAATCATGGCACGTCATCCCGATTACTGTTGCTAACCTCGCAACGATCCGAAACCGTTCAAATTCAAATTCAAATTACAATTAACAATAAAAGTTTTCAAAAATTAAAACAAAAATGTTCGGGGGTTGCAGAATATTGCACTGGTAATTATAGTGTAGTCAACACATTTTAAGAACTGCCTAAGTATTTTAGAATGAATTAAGAACAAAAGAGAAAATAAATAAAAGAAAAAGACAAAACCTAACAAAAAAAAAAAGAGGGGCAACCCACTGGGCTCCGGCCCAGCAGGCCACCAGGCCAGCCGACCGGCCCACCCCGTTCCCACATAACCCCCCCGGAACCCTAGCCCGACCCCCACTTCCCCCCCCCCACTCCGAAAATATCTCCCTCCCCCCCCATCTCTCCCGATTGGATCGGGAGGAGACGGCCACCCCGACGCCGTCGTTGCCGGCCCCGCCGATCGCCTCCTCGTCCTCCTCCTCGCCGGTCTTCCCCGACCGCCCCCGAGCCCGCTGCCCCGTTGCCCTACTCCCCCTCCTCCCCGTGAGCTTCCCCCTTCGCCCTCCTCTCCCCCTAGGTCGCCTCGGGCGTCGCCGCACGATGCGCTCCGGCGCCACCGTCGCCGCGCCGGGCCATCTCGCCCCCGGCCCCTCACCGCTTCCTGTGCGGCTCCCCTGCCGCTGCTCTACCTCCCCCCCCCCTGCGCACGCGCCGCATCGCCCGCGCCCCGCGCGTGGACTCGCCCGCTCTGCTTCCCCCGCTCGGCTCCTCCACGACCTTGCTCCGCGCTGCTCCTCCTCCTCCCCCCCTGCTCGACGCGCCACCGCGCGCGCCCGGCGCTCGTCGCCGTGGCCACCGTGCGCGTGCGCCCCGTGCACGCCTCGCCGTCCCGCTCGTCGCGCCCGACCCTCCTCTTGTCGTGCTGCCGCGGCTCCGCCGCCCCCCCAACCACGCTGCTGGCCCGCGCCGCGGCCAACCCCTCTCCGTCGACGCCCCGGCTCCGGCCGCTCCGGCCGCCGCGGCCGACGACTCCCCTGGCCGGTGCCCTGCTGCGTTGGGTCAGGGGCTCGGCCCGCTAACGGGCGCCCCGTGGCTCCTGCACCCGCGCGCCCATGCGCCCGCACCCGTTAAGGCCCCCTGGGGCCACTGACAGAGGGGGCCCACGCCCCAGAACGCTTTATTAAAAAAAAAGGAATTAAAATTAATAGTAATAAAAATAATTAATTAATTAATTAATTAATTAAGGAATTAATTAAGTTAATTAATCATAATTAGATTAATCAAATTAACTAATTAGTCTAATTGAACTGTGATTAGTTTAGCTAAAACCTAATTAACCTAAACAGTGTATGACAGGTGGGTCCCACTGGACCCACATGTCAGTTTGACCCAGTCAACTCTGTTGACTGCTGACGTCAGCATGACATCAATGCTGATGTCATTAATTTATTTTCGAATTAATTTAGTTAATTAATTAAATTCCAGAAATTAATAAAATCTTTAGAAAATCATATCTTTTAATCCGTAACTCGGATTAAAATAATTTCAACATGAAAGTTGCTCAGAACGACGAGACGAAGCCGGATACGCAGCCCGTTCGTCCACCACACCTCCCTAACCTATCGAACTCGCAACTTTCCCCCCCTCCGGCTCCTGTGCCCGAAAACGCGAAACACCGGGGATACTTTCCCGGATTTTATCCCCCTTCACCGGTATCACCTGTTACCGCGTTAGGGCACCTCTAACGTCGTTACTTGTCATGTCATGCATCACTATGCATATGCTTGCTTATATATTTATTGTTTCTTCCCCCTCTTCTCTCTCTAGACACCGAGACCAACGCCGCTGCTACCCCGTACGACTACGGTGTTGACGACCCCTCTCTCTTGCCAGAGCAACCAGGCAAGCCCCCCCTTTTGATCACCAGATACCGCCTACTCTTCTCTATACTGCTTGCATTAGAGTAGTGTAGCATGTTACTGCTTCTCGTTAATCCTATACTGATGCATAGCCTGTCCTTGCTACTACTGTTGTTACCTTTACCTGCAAACCTAATGCTTAGTATAGGATGCTAGTTTATCATCAGTGGCCCTACATTCTTGTCCGTCTGCCATGCTATACTATTGGGCCGTGATCACTCGGGAGGTGATCACGGGTATATACTATATACTTTAAACATGATACATGTGGTGACCAAAGTCGGGTTGGCTCGAGGAGTACCCGCGAGTGATTCACGGATTGGGGGCTGAAAGGACCTTTGTCCCGACGGCCCTCTGTGTGGATCTTTGTGGCGGAGCGACAGGGCAGGTTCCGACCACCTAGGAGAGAGGTGGGCTTGGCCCTGTTCGGCGTTCGCGGACACTTAACACGCTTAACGAGATCTGGGTATTTGATCTGAGTCTGGCCATTTGGTCTATACGCACTAACCATCTACGCGGGAGTAGTTATGGGTATCCCGACGTCGTGGTATCAGCCGAAGCTTTCGTGACGTCAGCGACTGAGTGGCGCGCGCCGGATTGGACTGGAAAGCCACTAGGCTAGGTCTGCTTCCGGCCGCGTACGCAACGTGCAGGTGTGCAAAGGGCGATGGGCCCAGACCCCTGCGCCATAGGATTTAGACCGGCGTGCTGACCTCTCTGTTGTGCCTAGGTAGGGCTGCGACGTGTTGATCTTCCGAGGCCGGGCATGACCCAGGAAAGTGTGTCCGGCCAAATGGGATCGAGCGTGTTGGGGTATGTGGTGCACCCCTGCAGGGAAGTTTATCTATTCGAGTAGCCGTGTCCCTCGGTAAAAGGACGACCCGGAGTTGTACCTTGACCTTATGACAACTAGAACCGGATACTTAATAAAACACACCCTTCCAAGTGCCAGATACAACCGGTGATCGCTCTCTCACAGGGCGACGAGGGGAGGATCATCGGTTAGGATTATGCTATATGATGCTACTTGGAGGACTTCAGTCTACTCTCTTCTACATGCTGCAAGACGAAGGCTCCCAGAAGCGTAGTCTTCGACAGGATTAGCTATCCCCCTCTTATTCCGGCTTTCTGCAATTCAGTCCACTTATAATAGCCTTATCCCAGTTGATACCATTGCATACATATGTAGTGTAGCTCCTTGCTTGCGAGTACTTTGGATGAGTACTCACGGTTGCTTTCTCCTTCTTTTCCCTCTATCCCTTCTACCTGGTTGTCGCAACCAGATGTCGGAGCCGAGGAGCCAGATGCCACCGTCGACGACGACTCCTGCTACACCGGAGGTGCCTACTACTACGTGTTGCCCGCTGACGACGACCAGGAGTAGTTTAGGAGGATTCCCAGGCAGGAGGCCTGCGCCTCTTTCGATCTGTATCCCAGTTTGTGCTAGCCATCTTATGGCAACTTGTTTAACTTATGTCTGTACTCAGATATTGTTGCTTCCGCTGACCCGTCTGTGATCGAGCTCTTGTATTCGAGCCCTCGAGGCCCCTGGCTTGTAATATGATGCTTGTATGACTTATTTTATTTGTAGAGTTGTGTTGTGATATCTTCCCGTGAGTCCCTGATCTTGATCGTACACGTTTGCGTGTATGATTAGTGTACGGTCAAGCCGGGGCGTCACAGTGTTGAACCCAATGAGGAGCTAAAGGTAGAGCAAATATTCCCTCAAGTTCTATCGACCAGCGATACAACTCTACGCACGCTTGACATTCGCTTTACCTAGAACAAGTATGAAACTAGAAGTACTGTGTAGGTGTTGTTGGATAGGTTTGCAAGATAATAAAGAGTACATAAATAAAAAGTAGGGGCTGTTATAAGTAAAGAAGCAATAAAGTAAATATAGCAAGTGTGGAAAAGTGGTGGTAGGAGTTGTGAAATTGCCCCTAAGCAATTGACTACTTTACTAGACCGATAGCAAGTATTATGTGGGAGAGGCCACTGCTAGCATGTCATCCCTGACTTGGAATTCTATGCACTTATGATTGGAACTATTAGCAAGCATCCGCAACTACTAACGTTCATTAAGGTAAAACCCAACCATAACATTAAGATATATTGGTCCCCCTTCAATCTCGTATGCATCAATTTCTATGCTAGGTTGAAGCTTCTGTCACTCTTGCCCTCCAATACATAGTCCTATCAACATACAACTAACCCTATGGTGTGATCCACGCGCGCAATCATATGATGGGCACCAAAGGACAGCAACATAACCACAAGCAAATTAAAACAATCATAGCAATTCATCAACCACCGATAGGACAACGAAAATCTACTCAAACATCATAGGATGGCAACACATCATTGGATAATAATATGAAGCATAAAGCACCATGTTCAAGTAGAGGGTACAGCGGGTTGCGGGAGAGTGGACCGCTGTAGATAGAGGGGTGAAGGTGATGGAGATGTTGATGAAGATGGCGGAGGTGTTGGTGTAGATCGCGGTGATGATGATGGCCCCCGGTGGCACTCCGGTGCCACCAGAAGCGAGGGGGAGAGAGCCCCCCTCCTTCTTATTCTTCCTTGACATCCTTCCTAGATGGGAGAAGGGTTTCTCCTCTGGTCCATGGCCTCCATGTCAAGGGAGGGGCGAGAGCCCCTCCGAGATTGGATCTGTCTCTCTGTCTCTCTCTGTTTTTGCATTTTCAGATTCTTCCCTTTCACCGTTTCTTATATTCCCGGAGATCCGTAACTCCGATTGGGCTGAAATTTTGACACGATCTCTATCCGGAAATTAGCTTTCCTACGGCGAAAGAAGGGCACCAACCGCCTTACGGGTGGCCCACGAGGGTCAGGGGCGCGCCCCCTGCCTCGTGGCCACCTCGGGCACCGTCTCGCGTTGATTTTTCTTCCCAAAAATCATATATATTCCAAAAAAAATCTCCGTCAGTTTTTATCCCGTTTGGACTCCGTTTGATATGGATATTCTGCGAAACAAAAAACATTGCAATAAACAAGAACTGCCACTGGGCACTGGATCAATATGTTAGTCCCAAAAATAGTATAAAAAGTTGCCAAAAGTATATGAAAGTTGTAGAATATTGGCATGGAACAATCAAAAATTATAGATACGACAGAGACGTATCAGCATCCCCAAGCTTAATTCCTGCTCGTCCTCGAGTAGGTAAATGATAAAAAAGATAATTTTTGATGTGGAATGCTACCTAGCATAATCTTGATCACATATCTAATCATGGCACGAATATTAAGACATGAGTGATTCAAAGCAATAGTCTATCATTTGACATAAAAACAATAATACTTCAAGCCCACTAATAAAGCAATCATGTCTTTTCAAAATAACAAGGCCAAAGAAAGTTATCCCTACAAAATCATATAGTCTGGCTATGCTCCATCTTCTTCACACAAAATACTCACATCATGCACAACCCCGATGACAAGCCAAGCAATTGTTTCATACTTTTGACGTTCTCAAACCTTTTCAACTTTCACGCAATACATGAGCGTGAGCCATGGACATAGCACTATAGGCAGAATAGAATGGTGGTTGTGGAGAAGACAAAAAGGAGAAGATAGTCTCACATCAACTAGGCATATCAACGGGCTATGGAGATGCCCATCAATAGATATCAATGTGAGTGAGTAGGGATTGCCATGCAACGGATGCACTAGAGCTATAAGTAAATGAAAGCTCAAACTGAAACTAAGTGGGTGTGCATCCAACTTGCTTGTTGATGAGGACCTAGGGCATTTGAGGAAGCCCATCGTTGGAATATACAAGCCAAGTTCTATAATGAAAATTCCCACTAGTATATGAAAGTGATAACTCAAGAGACTCTCTATATGAAGAACATGGTGCTACTTTGAAGCACAAGTGTGGTAAAAGGATAGTAACATTGCCCCTTCTCTCTTTTTCTCTCATTTTTTTTTGCTTTTTTCTCTTCTTATTTTTTCTTTTTTTTTGTAGGCTTCTTTGGCCTCTCTCTCTCTCTTTTATTTTTTGGGGCTTCTTTGGCCACTTTTATTTTGATAACCTCACATGGGACAATGTTCTAATAATGATGATCATCACACTTTTATTTACTTACAACTCAATATTACAACTCGATATCTAGAACAAAGTTATGACTCTATATGAATGCCTCCGGCGGTGTACCGGGATGTGCAATGATCTAGCATAGCAATGACATCAAAAAATGGACAATCCATGAAAACATCATGCTAGCTATCTTACGATCATGCAAAGCAATATGACAATGAATGCTCAAGTCATGTATATGATGATGATGAAAGTTGCATGGCAATATATCTCGTAATGGCTATGGAAATGCCATGATAGGTAGGTATGGTGGATGTTTTGAGGAAGGTATATGGTGGGTTTATGGTACCGGCAAAAGTTGTGCGGTACTAGAGAGGCTAGCAATGATGGAAGGGTGAGAGTGCGTATAATCCATGGACTCAACATTAGTCATAAAGAACTCACATACTTATTGCAAAAATCTATTAGTCATCGAAACAAAGTACTACGCGCATGCTCCTAGGGGGATAGATTGGTAGGAAAAGACCATCGCTCATCCCCGACCGCCACTCATAAGGAAGACAATCAATAAATACCTCATGCTCCAACTTCGTTACATAACGGTTCACCATACGTGCATGCTGCGGGAATCACAAACCTCAACACAAGTATTTCTACAATTCACAACCACCCACTAGCATGACTCTAATATCACCATCTTTATATCGCAAAAATATTGCAAGGAATCAAACACATCATATTCAGTGATCTACAAGTTTTATGTAGGATTTTATGACTAACCATGTGAATGACCAATTCCTGTCATCTCTCTAAATAGATATAAGTGAAGCAAGAGAGT
Source organism: Triticum urartu (assembly GCF_003073215.2). Classification (NCBI taxonomy): domain Eukaryota; kingdom Viridiplantae; phylum Streptophyta; class Magnoliopsida; order Poales; family Poaceae; genus Triticum; species Triticum urartu. The sequence continues at coordinate 138,865,231 of NC_053024.1, read as the reverse complement.
TTAATTCTTTCTACAAAAGATATGCCCACGCTCTAACAAATATAAGTGAATCAAAAGAGCATTCTACAAATGGCGGTTGTCTATGTAAAGAAAAACAGGCAATCCAAACTTCAAATGATATAAGTGAAGCACATGAAGCATTCTATAAAGCCATACTCAAAAGATATAAGTGAAGTGCATAGAGCATTCTATAAATCAACCAAGGACTACCTCATACCAGCATGGTTCATAAAAAAATGAAAACTAAATGCAAAAGACGCTCCAAGATTTCACATATCGCATGAACGAAACGAATCCGAAAACATACCGATACTTGTTGAAGAAAGAGGGGATGCCTTCCGGGGCATCCCCAATCTTAGACGCTTGAGTCTCCTTGAATATTTACTTGGGGTGCCTCGGGCATCCCCAAACTTGATCTCTTGCCTCTCCTCCTTCTTCTCACATCGAGACCTTCTCGATCATCGAACACTTCATCCACACAAAACTTCAACAGAAAACTCGGTAAGATCCGTTAGTATAATAAAGCAAATCACTACTCTAAGTATTGTTACAAACCAATTCATAATTTGTTTTTGCATTGTGTCTACTGTAATATAACGTTTTCATGGCTTAATCCACTGATATAAATCGATAGTTTCATCAAAAACAAGCAAACTATGCATCAAAAACAGAATCTGTCTAAAACGGAACAGTCTGTAATAATATGAACATTCACCATACTTATGGTACTTGAAAAATTCTGCCAAAATTAGGAAAAATAAACAATTTGTATAGGAAGGCAGTGCAAAAAGAATCATAACCATTTGACGTTCCAGCTAAAAATGTAAAATCGCGCACTACAGCCAAAGTTTCTGTCCTGCACCATACAAACCATCAAGCAAATGTAAACATCCTAAAGGCAAAACTTGGCACATTATTTTTATATTTAACTGTATAGAAGCACACAACATAAATAAATGATTCTCTAAAACTTCTAGGTTGTCTCCCTGGCAGCGCTTTCTTTAAAGCCATTAAGCTAGGCATATAGTGCTCAAGTAATGGGTCCATCCGGATCCCAAGGTATATCAAAGCCAATTTTAATTAACAATGATTTGTAATTTAGTGGTGAGCACAAGGTAACATATATCATTTAATGACTAAGTCTAACTCTCTTCCTATGCATCGGCATGTCATAAAAGAACAATTCATGCACACAAAGTAAAGGCCAATGCATAGTATAAACAGTTTCTTGCAATTTTATCATATTGGAAACATAGAGAGGTGGAGATATAGTTCCTCTCTCATAATAATTGCAAGTAGGAGCAGCAAGCACATGCATATTATATTCATCAAAATCATCATGTGCAACGGTAAAAGGCAACCCATCAATATATTCCTTAATAAGAGCAAACTTCTCCGATATAGTGTAGTCGGGAGAATTCAAAAGATAATAGGACTATCATGCGTGGGTGCAATAGCAACAATTTCATGTTTAACATAAGGAACTATAGCAAGTTCATCTCCATAAGCATAATTCATATTGGCATCTTGGCCACAAGCATCATCAAAAAGGGATATTTCAAAAGAATCAACGGGATCATAACAATCACCATAGCAATCATCCACCGGTAAGCACGAAGGGAAATTAAACATGTATGAGTTGAAAAGTTACTCTCATTAGAAGGTGGGAACGGGTAGCTAATCCGCTCTTCCTCCTTTTGTTCTTCGCTCTCCTCCTCATCTTTTTCATCCAATGAGCTCACAGTTTCATCAACTTCTTCTTCCATAGATTCCTGCAAAATATTAGTCTCTTCTTGGACAGCGGAGACTTTCTTAATAAGCGCATTAATTTCATGATTGTATTCATAATTCTCATAACAATATTTTAGGATAGCTAAATTTTCAGGTCTATAAACAGCATCATCACAATCTTCAAAATCTTTAAACATAGATTCAATTTCATAAGCACCCATAAAAGCAACAAATTCTTCTATTTGTTCCACATCATAGTAATCATATATACCATTAGCATAAGAAGCTAAGGTTTCATTATCATTAAATTCACATGAAAAGGGAAGGTGTGGAGCCTTCACCTTAGAGAAACAAGTATAATCATATCTCAAGCATAGTTGCCTAGCATACCAATCAATATATGAATTTGATCCCATAATAGTTTCCCTTTTTGTGTCAAGCGGTAATCCCTAAAGTATTCACGTTGATCCAACGTTACTCCCATTACATAATTGAATGGGGTTTTCTCAGGATTATTAAAGTAGTACATAATATTTTTCACATAACCAGCATCGAGGGTTTTAGGAGGTTCCCCATCTCCATGAGTAGCAAGTACACCTAATGTTTTTGGTATTTCGTGTTCCATATCCATAAATAAAGATAGAGAACAACTAAGAACAGCAAATAAAAATTACTTAGTGATAAAGCAAACAAGCACACATGAGAATATTCACCCCACGCTATTGCTCCCCGGCAACGGCGCCAGAAAAAGGTCTTGATAACCCACAAGTATAGGGGATCGCAACAGTTTTCGATAAGTAAGAGTGTCGAACCCAACGAGGAGATAAAGGTAGAACAAATATTCCCTCAAGTTCTATCGACCACCTATACAACTCTACGCACGCTTGACGTTCGCTTTACCTAGAACAAGTATGAAACTAGAAGTACTTTGTAGGTGTTGTTGGATAGGTTTGCAAGATAATAAAGAGTACGTAAATAAAAAGTAGGGGTTGTTATAAGTAAAGAAGCAATAAAGTAAATATAGAGAGTGTGGAAAAGTGGTGGTAGGAGTTGTGAAATTTCCCCTAAGCAATTGACTACTTTACTAGACCGATAGCAAGTATTATGTGGGAGAGGCCACTGCTAGCATGTCATCCCTGACTTGGAATTCTATGCACTTATGATTGGAACTATTAGCAAGCATCCGCAACTACTAACGTTCATTAAGTTAAAACCCAACCATAGCATTAAGATATATTGGTCCCCCTTCAATCTTGTATGCATCAATTTCTATGCTAGGTTGAAGCTTCTGTCACTCTTGCCCTCCAATACATAGTCCTATCAACATACAACTAACTCTATGGTGTGATCCACGCGCGCAATTATATGATGGGCACCAAAGGACAGAAACATAACCACAAGCGAATTAAATCAATCATAGCAATTCATCAACCACCGATAGGACAACGGAAATCTACTCAGACATCATAGGATGGCAACACATCATTGGATAATAATACGAAGCATAAAGCACCATGTTCAAGTAGAGGGTATAGCGGGTTGCGGGAGAGTGGACCGCTGTAGATAGAGCGGGGAAGGTGATGGAGATGTTGATGAAGATGGCGGAGGTGTTGGTGTAGATTGTGATGATGATGATGGCCCCCGATGGCACTCCGGTGCCACCGGAAGCGAGGGGGAGAGAGCCCCCCTCCTTCTTCTTCTTCTTCCTTGACCTCCTCCCTAGATGGGAGAAGGGTTTCCCCTCTGGTACATGGCCTCCATGGCAAGGGAGGGGCGAGAGCCCCTCCGAGATTGGATCTGTCTCTCTGTCTCTCTCCGTTTCTGCGTTTTCAGATTCTTCCCTTTCACCGTTTCTTATATTCCCGGAGATCCGTAACTCCGATTGGGCTGAAATTTTGACACGATCTCTATCCGGAAATTAGCTTTCTTGCGGCGAAAGAAGGGCACCAGCCGCCTTACGGGTGGCCCACGAGGGTCAGGGGCGCGCCCAGGGGGCAGGCGCGCCCCCTGCCTCGTGGCCACCTCGGGCACCGTCTCGCGTGGATTTTTCTTCCCAAAAATCATATATATTCCAAAAAAATCTCCGTCAGTTTTTATCCCGTTTGGACTTCATTTGATATGGATATTCTGTGAAACAGAAAACATGCAACAAACAGGAACTGGCACTGGGCACTGGATCAATATGTTAGTCCCAAAAATAGTATAAAAAATTGCCAAAAGTATATGAAAGTTGTAGAATATTGACATGGAACAATCAAAAATTATAGATACGATGGAGGCGTATCACACTTATACCTTGAAATTTAGTGAGAGATCATCTTATAATGCTACCGCTGATCTAAGCAAAATAAGATGCATAAAGGATAAACATCACATGCAATCAATATAAGTGATATGATATGGCCATCATCATCTTATGCCTTTGATCTCCATCTCCGAAGCACCATCATGATCACCATCATCACCAGCGCGACACCTTGATCTCCATCGTAGCATGGTTGTTGTCTCGCTAACTATTGCTTCTACGACTATCGCTACCGCTTAGTGATAAAGTAAAGCAATTACATGGCGATTGCATTTCATACAATAAAGCGACAACCATATGGCTCCTGCTAGTTGCCGATAACTCCGTTACAAAACATGATCATCTCATACAATAAAATTTAGCATCATGTCTTGACCATATCACATCACAACATGCCCTGCAAAAACAAGTTAGACGTCCTCTACTTTGTTGTTGCAAGTTTTACGTGGCTGCTACGGGCTGAGCAAGAACCGTTCTTACCTACGCATCAAAAACCACAACGCGGTATAGTGATTGCTTTTTGATCTTCAGAAAGAACCTTGTTCATTGAATCCGATTCAACTAAAGTTGGAGAAACTAACACCCACCAGCCACCTGTGTGTGAAGCACGTCGGTAGAACCAGTCTCGCGTAAGCGTACGTGTAATGTCGGTCTGGGCCACTTCATCCAACAATGCCACTGAATCAAGAATCAACTAGTGACGGCAAGCAATATGTATATACCCACACCCACAACTCCTCTGTGTTCTACTCGTGCATATAACATCTACGCATAAACCTTGCTCTGATGCCACTGTTGGGGAACGTAGTAATTTCAAAAAAATTCCTACGCACACGCAAGATCATGGTGATGCATAGCAACGAGAGGGGAGAGAGTTGTCCACGTACCCTCATATACCATAAGCGGAAGCGTTATGACAACGCAGTTGATGTAGTCGTACGTCTTCATGATCGACCGATCCTAGTACCAAACGTACGGCACCTCCGCGATCTGCACATGTTTGGCTCGGTGACGTGCCATGAACTCACGATCCAGTAGAGCTTCGAGGGAGAGCTTTTTCAGAACGAAGGCGTGATGACGGTGATGATGAAGTTACTGGCACAGGGCTTCGCCTAAACACTGCAACGATATGACCGAGGTGGAATATGGTGGAGGGGGGCACCGCACACGGCTTGGAACAATCAACTTGTGTGTTCTAGGGTGCCCCCTTCCCCGTATATAAAGGAGCAAGGGGGAGGCCTGCCGGCCCTAGTGGCTCCCAAGGAGAGGAGGAATCCTCCTCCTAGTAGGAGTAGGATTCATCCTTTCCTAGTCCTACTAGGAAGGGGGAAGGGGGAAGGAAAGAGAGGGAGAGGGAGAGGGAAAGAGGGGCCGCGCCCCCTCCCCTAGTCCTATTCGAACTCCCCTTGAGGGGCGCCACCTCCTGGGTTGCTGCCCTCTCTCTCCCCTAAGGCCCAATACTTCCCTGGGGGGTTCCAGTAACCCCTCCGGCACTCTGGTTTTCTCCGAAATCACTCGGAACACTTTCCGTGTCCGAATATAGCCGTCCAATATATCGATCTTTATGTATCTACCATTTCGAGACTCCTTGTCATGTCCGTGATCATATTTGGACTCCGAACTATTTTCGGTACATCAAAACACATAAACTCATAATACCGATCGTCACCAAACGTTAAGCGTGCGGACCTTACGGGTTCGAGAACTATGTAGACATGACCGAGACACATCTCCGGTCAATAACCAATAGCGGAACCTGGATGCTCATATTGGTTCCTACATATTCTACGAAGATCTTTATCGGTCAAACTGCATAACGATACACGTTGTTCCCTTTGTCATCGGTATGTTACTTGCCCGAGATTCGATCGTCGGTATCTCAATACCTAGTTCAATCTCGTTACCGGCAAGTCTCTTTACTCGTTCTGTAATGCTACACCCCGTAACTAACTCATTAGCTACATTACTTGCAAGGCTTATAGTGATGTACATTACCGAGAGGGCCCAGAGATACCTCTCTGATAGACAAAGTGACAAATCATAATCTTGATCTATGCCAACTCAACAAACACCATCGAAGACACCTGTAGAGCACCTTTATAATCACCCAGTTACGTTGTGACGTTTGGTAGCACACAAAGTGTTCCTCCGGTATTCGGGAGTTGCATGATCTCATAGTCATAGGAACATGTATAAGTTATTCAGAAAGCAATAGCAACAAACTAAATGGTCATCGTGCTAAGCTAACGGATGGGTAAGTCAATCACATCATTCTCTAATGATGTGATCCCGTTAATCAAATGACAACTAATGTCTATGGTTAGGAAACATAACCATCATTGATTCAACAAGCTTGTCAAGTGGAGGCAAACTAGTGACACTCTGTTTGTCTATGTATTCGCACATGTACTAAGTTTTCAGTTAATACAATTCTAGCATGAATAATAAACATTTATCATGATATAAGGAAATATAAATAGCAACTTTATTATTGCCTCCAGGGCATATTTCCTTCAAATATAATGTTCATGCTTAACGCTGGCACCAAATAACAATTATTCGGGTCTAATACTAATCCGGAAGGTAGATGTAGAGGTAGCGTGCCGACGGCGATCACATTGACTTTGGAACCATTTCCCATGTGCATCGTCACCTCGTCCTTAGCCAATCTTCACTTAATTTGTAGCCCCTGTTTCGAGTTGCAAATATTAGCAACAAAACCAGCATCAAATACCCAGGCGCTACTGCGAGCATTAGTAAGGTACACATCAATAACATGTATATCAAATATACCTTTCACTTTGCCATCCTTCTTATCCTCCAAATACTTGGGGTTGTTCCGCTTCTAGTGACCAGTCCCTTTGCAGTAGAAGCACTCAGTCTCAGTCTTAGGTCCAGACTTGGGCTTCTTCACTTGAGCAGCAACTTGCTTGTTGTTCTTCTTGAAGTTCCCCTTCTTCCCTTTGCCCTTCTTATTGAAACTAGTGGTCTTGTTGACCATCAACACTTGATGCTACTTCTTGATTTCTACCTCCGCAGCCTTTAGCATTGCGAAGAGCTCAGGAATTGTATTATCCATCCCTTGCATATTATAGTTCATCACAAAGTTCTTGTAGCTTGGTGGCAGTGATTGAAGAACTCTGTCAATGACACTATCATCAGGAAGATTAACTCCCAGTCGAGTCAAGTGGTTGTGGTACCCAGACATTCTGAGTATATGCTCACTGACAGGACTATTCTCCTCCATTTTGTAGCTGTAGAACTTATTGGAGACTTCATATGTCTCAATTTAGGCATTTACTTGAAATATTAACTTCAACTCCTGGAACATCTCATATGCTCCATGACGTTCAAAATGTCGTTGAAGTCCCGGTTCTAAGCCGTAAAGCATGGCACACTGAACTATCGAGTAGTCATCAGCTTTGCTCTGCCAGACGTTCTTAACGTTGTCAGCAGCATCTACAGCAGGCTTGTCACCCAGCGGTGCTTCCAAGACATAATTATTATGTGTATCAATGAGGGTAATCCTCAAGTTACGGAACCAGTCCATGTAGTTGCTACCATCATCTTTCAACTTAGCTTTCTCTAGGAACGCATTAAAATTCAACGGAACAACAACACGGGCCATCTATCTGCAACAACATAGACATGCAAAATACTATCAGGTACTAAGTTCATGATAAATTAAAGTTTAATTAATCATATTACTTAAGAACTCCCACTTAGATAGACATCCCTCTAGTCATCTAAATGATCAGGTGATACGTATCAACTAAACCATGTCTGATCATCACGTGAGATGGAGAAGTTTTCAATGGTGAACATCACTATGTTGATCATATCTACTATATGATTCACGCTCGACCTTTTGGTCTCAGTGTTCTGAGGCCATATCTACATATGCTAGGCTCGTCAAGTTTAACCCGAGTATTTTGCGTGTGCAAAACTGGCTTGCACCCGTTGTATGTGAACGTAGAGCTTATCACACCCGATCATCACGTGGTGTCTCGGCACGATGAACTGTAGCAACGGTGCATACTCAGGGAGAACACTTGTACCTTGAAATTTAGGGAGAGATCATCTTATAATGCTACCGCCAAACTAAGCAAAAAAGATGCATAAATGATAAAAATCACATGCAATCAATATAAGTGATATGATATGGCCATCATCATCTTGTGCCTTTGATCTCCATATCCAAAGCATCGTCATGATTACCATAGTCACGGGCTTGACACCTTGATCTCCATCGAAGCACCATTGTCGTCTCGCCAACTATTGCTTCTACGACTATTGCTACCGCTTAGTGATAAAGTAAAGCAATTACATGGCGATTGCATTTCATACAATAAAGCAACAACTATATGGCTCCTGCCAGTTGCCGATAACTCTGTTACAAAACATGATCATCTCATACAATAAAATTTAGCATCATGTCTTGACCATATCACATCACAACATGCCCTGAAAAACAAGTTAGACGTCCTCTACTTTGTTGTTGCAAGTTTTATGTGGCTGCTACGGGCTGAGCAAGAACCGTTCTTACCTACGCATCAAAAACCACAATGGGTATAGTGATTGCTTTTTGATCTTCAGACAGAACCCTGTTCATTGAATCTGATTCAACTAAAGTTGGAGAAACAGACACCCAGTAGCCACCTGTGTGCGAAGCACGTCGGTAGAACCAGTCTCGCGTAAGCGTACGCGTAATGTCGGTCTGAGCCACTTCATCCAACAATACCGCTGAATCAAGAATCAACTAGTGACCCACAAGTATAGGGGATCAATTGTAGCCTCTTTCACATAGACCTGGCTTAGATGCCACTGTTGGGGAATGATAACCCACAAGTATAGGGGATCAATTGTAGCCTCTTTCGATAAGTAAGAGTGTCAAACCCAACGAGGAGCTAAAGTTAGAACAAATATTCCCTCAAGTTCTATCGACCACCGATACAACTCTACGCACGCTTGATGTTCGCTTTACCTAGAACAAGTATGAAACTAGAAGTACTTTGTAGGTGTTGTTGGATAGGTTTGCAAGATAATAAAGAGCACACAAATAAAAAGTAGGGGCTGTTTAGATAAATACACAACTAAATTAGTTTTAGTAGAGAGCTTTTTGTTACGAGAAAGTTATTTGTCCCTAGGCAATCGATAACTAGACCGGTAATCATTATTGCAATTTTATTTGAGGGAGAGGCATAAGCTAACATAATTACTCTACTTGGATCATATGCACTTATGATTGGAACTCTAGCAAGAATCCGCAACTACTAAAGACCATTAAGGTAAAACCCAACCATAGCATTAAAGCATCAAGTCCTCTTTATCCCATACGCAACAACCCCCTTACTCGGGTTTGTGTTTCAGTCACTCACGCAACCGACTATAAGCGAATCATGAACGTATTGCAACACCCTACAGTGGGGATCCCTCACGCTTGCGCGACATGGATAGCACCATAGGAAAACACCAATAATAAAACATGCAACTCAAACCAATCTTGATCATCAAATAGCCCATAGGACAAAACAGATCTACTCAAACATCATAGGATAGCCATACATCATTGGGAAATAATATATAGCGTTGAGCATCATGTTTAAGTAGAGATTACAGCGGGTAAGAGAGAGGTTACACCGCTTCATAGAGGGGGGGGGAGTTGGTGATGATGGCGATGAAGTTGTTGGTGAAGATTGCGGTGATGATGATGGCCACGGCAGCGTTCCGACGCCACCGGAAGAGAAGGGGAGAGGGGGGGCCTTCGTCTTCTTCTTCCTTGACCTCCTCCCTAGATGGGAGAAAGGTTTACCCTCTGGTCCTTGGCCTCCATGGCGTGGGAGGGGCGAGAGCCCCTCCGAGATTGGATCTGTCTCTCTCTGTTTCTGCGTTCCCAGATTCTGCCCTTTCACCGTTTCTTATATTCCCGGAGATCCGTAACTCCGATTGGGCTAAAAATTTAACACGATCTCTATCCGGATATTAGCTTTCTTGCGGCGAAAGTAGGGCATCAACCGCCTTATGGGGTGGCCACGAGGGTCAGGGGCGCGCCCAGGAGGGTGGGGCGCGTCCCCCTGCCTCGTGCCTCCCTCGAGCACTGTCTCGCGTGGATTTTTCTTCCCAAAAATCATATATATTCCAAAAAAATCTCCGTCAGTTTTTATCCCGTTTGGACTCCGTTTGATATGGATATTCTGCAAAACAAAAAACATGCAACAAACAGGAATTGGCACTGGGCACTGGATCAATATGTTAGTCCTAAAAATAGTATAAAAAGTTGCCAAAAGTATATGAAAGTTGTAGAATATTGGCATGGAACAATCAAAAATTATAGATACGACAAGACGTATCAGGGAACGCAGTAATTTCAAAAAAAAATCCTATGCACACGCAAGATCTATGTAGGTGATGTATAGCAACAAGAGGGGAGAGTGTTATCCACGTACCCTTGTAGACCGAAAGCGGACGCGTTATGACAACATGGTTGATGTAGTCGTAGGTCTTCATGATCTGACCGATCCTAGCACCGAAGGTACGGCACCTCCGCGATCTGGACACGTTCAGCTCGGTGACGTCCCATGATCTCTAGATCTAGCTGAGGTCGAGGGAGAGTTTCCTCAGCACGACGGCTTGATGACGGTGATGATGAAGTTACCCACGCAGGTCTTCGCCTAAGCACTACAATGATATGACCGAGGTGGAAATCTGTGGAGGGGGAACTGAAGGAAATATGCCCTAGAGGCAATAATAAAGTTATTATTTATTTCATTATATCATGATAAATGTTTATTATTCATGCTAGAATTGTATTAACCGGAAACATAATACATGTGTGAATACATAGACAAACAAAGTGTCACTAGTATGCCTCTACTTGACTAGCTCATTAATCAAAGATGGTTATGTTTCCTAACCATGAACAAAGAGTTGTTATTTGATTAATGGGATCACATCATTAGGTGAATGATCTGATTGACATGACCCATTCCATTAGCTTAGCACCCGATCGTTTAGTATGTTGCAATTGCTTTCTTCATGACTTATACATGTTCCTATGACTATGAGATTATGCAACTCCCGTTTGCCGGAGGAACACTTTGTGTGAAACCAAACGTCACAACGTAAATGGGTGATTATAAAGGTGCTCTACAGGTGTCTCCAAAGGTAGATGTTGGGTTGGCGTATTTCGAGATTAGGATTTGTCACTCCGATTGTCGGAGAGGTATCTCTGGGCCCTCTCGGTAATGCACATCACATAATCCTTGCAAGCATTACAACTAATAAGTTAGTTGTGAGATGATGTATTGCGGAACGAGTAAAGAGACTTGCCGGTAACGAGATTGAACTAGGTATTGGATACCGACGATCGAATCTCGGGCAAGTAACATACCGATGACAAAGGGAACAACGTATGTTGTTATGCGGTCTGACCGATAAAGATCTTCGTAGAATATGTAGGAGCCAATATGGGCATCCAGGTCCCGCTATTGGTTATTGACCGGAGATTTGTCTCAGTCATGTCTACATTGTTCTCGAACCGTAGGGTCCGCACGCTTAACGTTACGATGACAGTTATTATGAGTTTATGCATTTTGATGTACCGAAGTTAGTTCGGAGTCCCGGATGTGATCACGGACATGACGAGGAGTCTCAAAATGGTCGAGACATAAAGATTGATATATTGGATGAATATATTCGGACACCGGAAGGGTTCCGGGGAAGTTTCGGATAAAACCGGAGCACCGGGGGGTTACCGGAACCCCCCGGGGGGTTAATGGGCCTTATGGGCCTAATGTGGAGAAGAGGAAGGGGCTGCCAGGGCAGGCCGCGCGCCCCCTCTCCCCCTAGTCCGAATTGGACAAGGAGGGAGGGGCGGCGCGCCCCCTTTCCTTCTCTCCCTCCACCTCTCCTAGTTGGACAAGGAACGGGAGGGGAGTCCTACTCCCGGTAGGAGTAGGACTCCTCCTGCGCGCCTCCTCTAGGCCGGCCTCACCCCCCCCCCTTGGATCCTTTATATACGGAGGCAAGGGGGCACCCTAGGACACACAAGTTGATCTTCGTGATCGTTCCTTAGCCGTGTGCGGTGCCCCCTTCCACCATATTCCACCTCGGTCATATCGTAGTAGTGCTTAGGCGAAGCCCTGCGTCGGTAGAACATCATCATCGTCACCACGCCGTTGTGCTGACGAAAATCATCCCTGAAGCTTTGCTGGATCGGAGCCCGGGGAGCGTCATCGAGCTATACGTGTGCCAAGAACTCGGAGGTGCCGGAGTAACGGTGCTTGGATCGGTCGGATCGGAAGATGTACGACTACTTCCTCTACGTTGCGTCAACGCTTCCGTTGCGGTCTACAAGGGTACGTAGAAAACACTCTCCCCTCTCGTTGCTATGCATCATCATGATCTTGCGTGTGCGTAGGAAATTTTTTGAAATTACTACGAAACCCAACAGTGGCATCCGAGCCTAGGTTTTATATGTTGATGTTATATGCACGAGTAGAACACAAGTGAGTTGTGGGCGATATAAGTCATACTGCTTACCAGCATGTCATACTTTGGTTCGGCGGTATTGTTGGACGAAGCGGTCCGGACCGACATTACGCGTACGCTTACGCGAGACCGGTTCTCCCGACGTGCTTTGCACATAGGTGGCTTGCGGGTGACAGTTTCTCCAACTTTAGTTGAATCGAGTGTGGCTACGCCCGGTCCTTGCAAAGGTTAAAACAGCACCAACTTGACAAACTATCATTGTGGTTTTGATGCGTAGGTAAGATTGGTTCTTGCTTAAGCCCGTAGCAGCCACGTAAAAACTTGCAACAACAAAGTAGAGGACGTCTAACTTGTTTTTGCAGGGCATGTTGTGATGTGATATGGTCAAGACATGATGCTAAATTTTATTGTATGAGATGATCATGTTTTTTAACCGAGTTATCGGCAACTGGCAGGAGCCATATGGTTGTCGCTTTATTGTATGCAGTGCAGTCGCGCTGTAATGCTTTACTTTATCACTAAACGGTAGCGATAGTCGTGGAAGCACAAGCTCGGCGAGACGACAACGATGCTACAATGGAGATCAAGGTGTCGCGCCGGTGACTATGGTGATCACGATGGTGCTTCGGAGATGGAGATCACAAGCACAAGATGATGATGGCCATATCATATCACTTATATTGATTGCATGTGATGTTTATCTTTTATGCATCTTATCTTGCTTTGATTGACGGTAGCATTATAAGATGATCTCTCACTAAATTATCAAGTAGTGTTCTCCCTGAGTATGCACCGTTGCGAAAGTTCTTCGTGCTGAGACACCACGTGATGATCGGGTGTGATAGGCTCTACGTTCAAATACAACGGGTGCAAAACAGTTGCACACGCGGAATATTCAGGTTAAACTTGACGAGCCAAGCATATACAGATATGGCCTCGGAACACGGAGACCGAAAGGTCGAGCGTGAATCATATAGTAGATATGATCAACATAAAGATGTTCACCAATGAAACTACTCCATCTCACGTGATGATCGGACATGGTTTAGTTGATTTGGATCACGTAATCACTTAGAGGATTAGAGAGATGTCTATCTAAGTGGGAGTTCTTTAAGTAAATTAACTGAACTTAAATTTATCATGAAACTTAGTACCTGATTAGTATCTTGCTTGTTTATGTTTGATTGCAGATAGATGGCTCGTGCTGTTGTTCCGTTGAATTTTAATGCGTTCCTTGAGAAAGCAAAGTTGAAAGATGATGGTAGCAATTACACGGACTGGGTCCGTAACTTGAGGATTATCCTCATTGTTGCACAGAAGAATTACGTCCTGGAAGCACCGCTGGGTGCCAGGCCTGCTGCAGGAGCAACGCCGGATGTTATGAACGTCTGGCAGAGCAAATCTGATGACTACTCAATAGTTCAGTGTGCCATGCTTTACGGCTTAGAATCGGGACTTCAACGACGTTTTGAACGTCATGGAGCATATGAGATGTTCCAGGAGTTGAAGTTAATATTTCAAGAAAATGCCCGGATTGAGAGATACGAAGTCTCCAATAAGTTCTACAGCTACAAGATGGAGGAGAACAGTTCTGTCAGTGAGCATATACTCAAAATGTCTGGGTATAATAATCACTTGATTCAGTTGGGAGTTAATCTTCCAGATGACTGCGTCATTGACAGAATTCTCCAATCACTGCCACCAAGCTACAAGAGCTTCGTGATGAACTATAATATGCAAGGGATGAATAAGACTATTCCCGAGCTCTTCGCGATGCTGAAAGCTGCGGAGGTAGAAATCAAGAAGGAGCATCAAGTGTTGATGGTCAACAAGACCACTAGTTTCAAGAAAAAGGGCAAAGGGAAAAAGAAGGGGAACTTCAAAAAGAAAGGCAAGCAAGTTGCTACTCAAGAGAAGAAACCCAAACCTAGACCTAAGCCTGAAACTGAGTGCTTCTATTGCAAGCAGACTGGTCACTGGAAGCGGAACTGCCCCAAGTATTTGGCGGATAAGAAGGATGGCAAGGTGAACAAAGGTATATGTGATATACATTTTATTGATGTGTACCTTACTAATGCTCGCAGTAGCACCTGGGTATTTGATACTGCTTCTGTTGCTAATAGTTGCAACTCGAAACAGGGACTACGAATTAAGCGAAGATTAGCTAAGGACGAGGTGACGATGCGCGTGGGAAACGGTTCCAAAGTCGATGTGATCGCAGTCGGCACGCTACCTCTACATCTACCTTCGGGATTAATATTAGACCTGAATAATTGTTATTTGGTGCCAGCGTTAAGCATGAACATTATATCTGGATCTTGTTTGATGCGAGATGGTTATTCATTTAAATCAGAGAATAATGGTTGTTCTATTTATATGAGTAATATCTTTTATGGTCATGCACCCTTGAAGAGTGGTCTATTCTTGTTAAATCTCGATAGTAGTAATACACATATTCATAATGTTGAAGCCAAAAGATGCAGAGTTGATAATGATAGTGTAACTTATTTGTGGCACTGCCGTTTAGGTCATATCGGTGTAAAGCGCATGAAGAAACTCCATAATGATGGACTTTTGGAACCACTTGATTATGAATCACTTGGTACTTGCGAACCGTGCCTCATGGGCAAGATGACTAAAACGCCATTCTCCGGTACTATGGAGAGAGCAACAGATTTGTTGGAAATCATACATACAGATGTATGTGGTCCGATGAATATTGAGGCTCGTGGCGGATATCGTTATTTTCTCACCTTCACAGATGATTTAAGCAGATATGGATCTACTTAATGAAACATAAGTCTGAAACATTTGAAAAGTTCAAAGAATTTCAGAGTGAAGTTGAAAATCATCGTAACAAGAAAATAAAGTTTCTACGATCTGATCGTGGAGGAGAATATTTGAGTTACGAGTTTGGTCTACATTTGAAACAATCAATGCGGAATAGTTTCGCAACTCACGCCACCGGAACACCACAGCGTAATGGTGTGTCCGAACGTCGTAATCGTACTTTAACGGATATGGTGCGATCTATGATGTCTCTTACTGATTGCCGCTATCGTTTTGGGGTTATGCTTTAGAGACGGCCTGCATTCACGTTAAATAGGGCACCATCGAAATCCGTTGAGACGACACCTTATGAACTGTGGTTTGGTAAGAAACAAAAGTTGCCGTTTCTGAAAGTTTGGGGCTGCGATGCTTATGTGAAAAAGCTTCAACCTGATAAGCTCGAACCCAAATCGGAGAAATGTGTCTTCATAGGATACCCAAAGGAGACTGTTGGGTACACCTTCTATCACAGATCCGAAGGCAAGACTTTTGTTGCTAAATTCGGAGTTTTTCTAGACAAGGAGTTTCTCTCGAAAGAAGTGAGTGGGAGGAAAGTAGAACTTGATGAGGTAACTGTACCTGCTCCCTTATTGGAAAGTAGTTCATCACAGAAACCGGTTTCTGCGACACCTACACCAATTAGTGAGGAAGTTAATGATGATGATCATGAAATTTTAGATCAAGTTGTTACTGAACCTCGTAGGTCAACCAGAATAAGATCCGCGCCAGAGTGGTACGGTAATCCTATTCTGGAAGTTATGTTACTAGACCATGACGAATCTACGAACTATGAAGAAATGGTGAGCCCAGATTCCGCAAAGTGGCTTGAAGCCATGAAATCTGAGATGGGATCCATGTATGAGAACAAAGTATGGACTTTGGTTGACTTGCCCGATGATCGGCAAGCAATTGAGAATAAATGGATCTTCAAGAAGAAGACTGACGCTGACGGTAATATTACTGTCTACAAAGCTCGACTTGTCGCAAAAGGTTTTTGGCAAGTTCAAGGGATTGACTACGATGAGACCTTCTCACCCGTAGCGATGCTTAAGTCTGTCCGAATCATGTTAGCAATTGCCGCATTTTATGATTATGAAATTTGGCAGATGGATGTCAAAACTGCATTCCTGAATGGATTTCTGTAAGAAGAGTTGTATATGATGCAACCAGAAGGTTTTGTCGATCCAAAGGGAGCTAACAAAGTGTGCAAGCTCCAGCGATCCATTTATGGACTGGTGCAAGCCTCTCGGAGTTGGAATAAACGCTTTGATAGTGTGATCAAAGCATTTGGTTTTATACAGACTTTTGGAGAAGCCTATATTTACAAGAAAGTGAGTGGGAGCTCTGTAGCATTTCTAATATTATATGTAGATGACATATTACTAATTGGAAATGATATAGAATTTCTGGATAGCATAAAGGGATACTTGAATAAGAGTTTTTCAATGAAAGACCTCGGTGAAGCTGCTTACATATTAGGCATTAAGATCTATAGAGATAGATCAAAACGCTTAATTGGACTTTCACAAACCACATACCTTGACAAAGTTTTGAAGAAGTTCAAAATGGATCAAGCAAAGAAAGGGTTCTTGCCTGTGTTACAAGGTGTGAAGTTGAGTAAGACTCAATGCCCGACCACTATAGAAGATAGAGAGAATATGAAAGATGTTCCCTATGCATCAGCCATAGGATCTATCATGTATGCAATGCTGTGTACCAGACCTGATGTGTGCCTTGCTATAAGTCTA
Organism: Triticum urartu; assembly: GCF_003073215.2. NCBI lineage: Eukaryota > Viridiplantae > Streptophyta > Magnoliopsida > Poales > Poaceae > Triticum > Triticum urartu. Next base: position 138,848,128 of record NC_053024.1, on the reverse strand, counting down.
GCAGGGAGGTACCAAAGTAATCCAGGAGTGGATCACTGGACAGCGGTCAAGAACATCCTGAAATACCTGAAAAGGACTAAGGATATGTTTCTCATATATGGAGGTGACAAAGAGCTCATCGTAAAAGGTTACGTTGATGCAAGCTTTGACACTGATCCGGACGATTCTAAATCGCAAAACGGATACGTGTTTACATTAAACGGTGGAGCTGTTAGTTGGTGCGGTTCTAAACAAAGCGTTGTAGCGGGATCTACATGTGAAGCGGAGTACATAGCTGCTCCGGAAGCAGCAAATGAAGGAGTCTGGATGAAGGAGTTCATATCCGATCTAGGTGTCATACCTAGTGCATCGGGTCCAATGAAAATCTTTTGTGACAATACTGGTGCAATTGCCTTGGCAAAGGAATCCAGGTTTCACAAGAGAACCAAGCACATCAAGAGACGCTTCAATTCCATCCGGGATCTAGTCCAGGTGGGAGACATAGAGATTTGCAAGATACATACGGATCTGAATGTTGCAGACCCGTTGACTAAGCCTCTTCCACGAGCAAAACATGATCAGCACCAAGGCTCCATGGGTGTTAGAATCATTACTGTGTAATCTAGATTATTGACTCTAGTGCAAGTGGGAGACTGAAGGAAATATGCCCTAGAGGCAATAATAAAGTTATTATTTATTTCCTTATATCATGATAAATGTTTATTATTCATGCTAGAATTGTATTAACCGGAAACATAATACATGTGTGAATACATAGACAAACAAAGTGTCACTAGTATGCCTCTACTTGACTACCTCATTAATCAAAGATGGTTATGTTTCCTGACCATGAACAAAGAGTTGTTATTTGATTAATGGGATCACATCATTAGGTGAATGATCTGATTGACATGACCCATTCCATTAGCTTAGCACCCGATCGTTTAGTATGTTGCTATTGCTTTCTTCATGACTTATACATGTTCCTATGACTATGAGATTATGCAACTCCCGTTTGCCGGAGGAACACTTTGTGTGCAACCAAATGTCACAACGTAAATGGGTGATTATAAAGGTGCTCTACAGGTGTCTCCAAAGTTAGATGTTGGGTTGGCGTATTTCGAGATTAGGATTTGTCACTCCGATTGTCGGAGAGGTATCTCTGGGCCCTCTCGGTAATGCACATCACATAAGCCTTGCAAGCATTACAACTAATAAGTTAGTTGTGAGATGATGTATTACGGAACGAGTAAAGAGACTTGCCGGTAACGAGATTGAACTAGGTATTGGATACCGATGATCGAATCTCGGGCAAGTAACATACCGATGACAAAGGGAACAATGTATGTTGTTATGCGGTCTGACCGATAAAGATCTTCGTAGAATATGTAGGAGCCAATATGGGCATCCAGGTCCCGCTATTGGTTATTGACCGGAGATTTGTCTCAGTCATGTCTACATTGTTCTTGAACCGTAGGGTCCGCACGCTTAACGTTACGATGACAGTTATTATGAGTTTATGCATTTTGATGTACCGAAGTTAGTTCGGAGTCCCGGATGTGATCACGGACATGACGAGGAGTCTCGAAATGGTCGAGACATAAAGATTGATATATTGGACGACTATATTCGGACACCGGAAGGGTTCCGGGGAAGTTTCGGATAAAACCGAAGCACCGGGGGGTTACCGGAACCCCCGGGGGGTTAATGGGCCTTATGGGCCTAATGTGGAGAAGAGGAAGGGGCTGCCAGGGCAGGCCGCACGCCCCCTCTCCCCCTAGTCCGAATTGGACAAGGAGGGAGGGGCGACGCCCCCCCTTTCCTTCTCTCCCTCCACCTCTCCTAGTTGGACAAGGAACGGGAGGGGAGTCCTACTCCCGGTAGGAGTAGGACTCCTCCTGCGCGTCTCCTCTAGGCCGGCGGCACCCCCCCCCCCTTGGATCCTTTATATACGGAGGCAAGGGGGCACCCTAGGACACACAAGTTGATATTCGTGATCATTCCTTAGCCGTGTGCGGTGCCCCCTTCCACCATATTCCACCTCGGTCATATCGTAGTAGTGCTTAGGCGAAGCCCTGCGTCGGTAGAACATCATCATTGTCACCACGCGTTGTGCTGATGAAACTCATCCCTGAAGCTTTGCTGGATCGGAGCCCGGGGAGCGTCATCGAGCTGTACGTGCGCCAAGAACTCGGAGGTGACGGAGTAACGGTGCTTGGATCGGTCGGACCGGAAGACGTACGACTACTTCCTCTACGTTGCGTCAACGCTTCTATTGCGGTCTACAAGGGTACGTAGACAACACTCTCCCCTCTCGTTGCTATGCATCATCATGATCTTGCGTGTGCGTAGGAAATTTTTTGAAATTACTACGAAACCCAACAGGCACCGCACACGGCTAAACAATCAACTTGTGTGTTTATGGGGAGCCCCCCTCCCCCGTATATGAAGGAGTGGAGGAGGCGGAGGGTCGTCCCTCTCACAGCGCGCCCAAGGGGGGAGTCCTACTCCCGGTGGGAGTAGGATTCCCCCTTCCCTTGTTGGAGTATGAGAGAAAGGAAGTGGGAGAGAGAGAAGGAAGGGGTGGCCGGCCCCCGACCCCTCCACCTTGGCCGCGTCCTCCTCTCCCTCCCAGTAAGGCCCAATAAGGCCCATACACTCCCCAGGGGGTTCCGGTAACCCCCCCCCCCCCCGGTACTCCGGTAAATGCCCGAACTCACCAGGAACCATTTCGATGTCCAAACATAGCCTTTCAATATATCGATATTTATGTCTCGACCATTTTGAGACTCCTCGTCATGTTCGTGATCACATTCGGGACTCCAAACTACCTTCTGTACATCGGAACACATAAACTCATAATACCTACCGTCACCGAACGTTAAGCGTGCAGACCCTACGGGTTCAAGAACTATGTAGACATGACCGAGACTCACTTTCGGTCAATAACCAATAGCGGAACCTGGATGCTCATATTGGTTCCTACATATTCTATGAAGATCTTTATCGGTCAAACCGCATAACAACATACGTTGTTCTCTTTGTCATCGGTATGTTACTTGCCCGAGATTCGATCGTTGATATCTCAATACCTAGTTCAATCTCATTACCGGCAAGTCTCTTTACTCGTTCCGTAGTGCATCATCCCGCAACTAACTCATTAGTCACATTGCTTGCAAGGCTTATAGTGATGTGCATTACCGAGAGGGCCTAGAGATACCTCTCCGATACACGGAGTGACAAATCCTAATCTCGATCTATGCCAACTCAACAAACACCATCGGACACACCTGTAGAGCATCTTTATAGTCACTCAGTTACGTTGTGACGTTTGATAGCACACTAAGTGTTCCTCCGGTATTCGGGAGTTGCATAATCTCATAGTCATAGGAACATGTATAAGTCATGGAGAAAGCAATAGCAATAAACTAAACGATCATAGTGCTAAGCTAACGGATGGGTCAAGTCAATCACATCATTCTCTAATGATGTGATCCCGTTCATCAAATGACAACTCTTGTCCATGGCTAGGAAACTTAACCATCTTTGATTAACGAGCTAGTCAAGTAGAGGCATACTAGTGACACTCTGTTTGTCTATGTATTCACACATGTACTACGTTTCTGGTTAATACAATTCTAGCATGAATAATAAACATTTATCATGGTATAAGGAAATATAAATAACAACTTTATTATTGCCTCTAGGGCATATTTCCTTCGCTTCCTCCTCTCTGCCGCCAGGCAGAGAGCTTGTAACCGAAGAAACAACTATCTCCAATGATCCTCCTGATTGCCAACGAGCACTCAAGGATACAACCACCAGAGGCGGAAGTAGGGTCTTAGTTACCTCCACCCGAAGGGCTCGAAGCTGGAAAACACTTCATCGCTCGCACGCCCCTCTTGACAAATACATCGTCACTCATGGCACCGTGAGTTATGAAACACCGACATGTGGAGAATGTTAGGGTCGGGCGGTACGGTAGTTATAGCCGTCTGGAATATCGTTTTGGGAGACGTGATGGTTGTCTAAATTGAATGCTTGATCCTACATGAATAGGTTGTGCCACTGTCAAGCGGTGCCGATGTCCCGCCCTATCAAAGGTGGGCCACACAGCGCAAGCTATGGTCAAACACATCTCCCTTTCATTATAGTTGATATGACAAGTGGTAGGTCCCACAAAAGAGAAAATGGGCCAAAGGAGACAAAAGTGAGGCCTGGCCAAACGGAGATGGCGCGCATGGAAATGTAGCTAATTTCTTCCTATTCGATAGTAGCACAGAGCAAAGTCGTGAAGTTTCAGTGGCAATCATCGAATATCGAAATGGTTATTGCATGGGCCGAATTTTCGCTACGTTTCTTGTTGGGCCATTCCATCCTTCTTTGAAAAGCATGAGCAGTCGAGAGACATGATTATCATTCTTAGTTTCGTATTCATTTTGATAATAGGTAACATTAAGAAATGTATGATTTTGATGCTCTCAACTCTAAGTTTTTATACTTAGTCATCACTTGGACTTCACTGATGTCTAAGAAATAAAAATTGCATTGTCAAATCTTATGTTACCATATTATATTATGTTCACTTTGATCCCGTTGGTTCTTTAAATCATTCTATTATCGATTTCTATTTAATTGAGATCTTACCATTGGAGGAGCTTAGTAATTAACTATCCATATTCACTTGGTTGCTCTCATGGGATAGTTATAACATTTTTTGTGAGAAAACTTCCAATCTATTCATCTTCAATCATGGCAATACAACGATCACCAGAAATAATAAAAATTACATCCAGGTCCATAGACCACCTAGCGACGACTACAAGCACTGAAGCGAGCCGAACATGCGCCGCCGTCATCGCCCCTCCCTCGCCGAAGCCGGGCAAAACTTGTTGTAGTGGACAGTCGGGAAGTCATCGTGCTAAGGTCCCATAGAACCAGCGCAGCAGAACAACAACTGCCGTGGATGAAGAGTAGCATAGATCGGAAGGATCCAACCTGAAGAAACACAAACGTAGATGAACTACAACCAGATCCGAGCATATCCATCAACGATAGATCCGTTGGAGACACATCTCCACACGTCCACCGACGATACTAGAAACACCACCGGAATGGGGGCTAGGCGGGGAGAACCTTATTCCATCTTCAGGGAGCCTCCGCCGTCTCGTCTTCCTGAGCAGGACATAAACCCTAACAAAAGTTGGAGAAACATCTAAAAACATAGCCCTCCCGCCAGCAAGGGCTGGGATCCACCACGCCGCCATGACCCTAAGGCCACCGGAGACGAGGTGGACCGGTGGCGGCGCCAGCGGGAGGCAAGGGAACCCTAAATTTTCTTGGGGAGGAGGCCAGGCCCTGAGCAAAAAACGGGATAGTTATAACTTAATCATGTGAGTACTTTTCTATACCTAAGCGAAGCTCAAAAAAATAAAAACAACAAAGAGAAATGGAGAAAAGTGGAAATTAAAGCTTAAATATTTTCTCCGTATATTTAGAAAAATCAACGAAAGCATAATTAGGAACGAAAACTAGAAAAGCAAGAAAATGGGGGAAAATATTGTTTTTAAATAAAAACAAGAAAAATAGAAATTATTCTAGAAAAATAAATACAAGTGAGAAAACTTGAACAATATACTCACTAAAAGCAGAAAATGGTGTGATTTGCTTAGGCACCAAGAACGCTATGTTTTGCCTTGATATGGATGATTGAATGCATCTACATCTAAAGCCAATAGTTTGGTTGTGGATGCACAAAAATATCAGAAAATGTAAATAAAACAACATTTCCATGAGTATGGTGCTTTCAACTGTTACATTTATAATTCTTTTAGGAATGACCATAAATTATTTATGACCTTTCTCAAAGTCGCTCACTTTTCTGTATATTTGCTGAATATTTACTGTTTGTTACTGATTCTCATGTTTTGTACTGATTTTCTAGACTATTTCAGATACGTTCCAATTTTTTTTCTTTATACTCCCTATTTTAGCTTATTATTATTATTTTGACTATGTATCTCATTATATTTTGATATTTTTGTATTGTAACTTTCCTTTTTTTGTACTTTAAATTATTGCTTCTTTTTATCGTCTTTATTTGCGTACCAATATACTAAATGGGCAACGTATGTATGGTTCTGATGGTAAAGGGTAAAAATTGAAAATTGAATGGTTTCCGAGTTTGGACTAATTATACAAATGTAATAGTTGGGCGCAAAAATTAAACCTCCATATATCAAATGGCTTAGATTATTAAAAACTATCCATTGGTTGGATCGTTAGGAGGGTTAAATAATCACGGAGGCATAAATCGCGGTCGCCTATGGCACTGACAAAATTATACAGAACTAACAAATGGTTGGATTGTTTTACTTTTTTGTACCCAAATTCACTAGGGGAAACCAGACCCTGATTTGATGCCACGTATGTCTCATTAAGAGCGGATAATTGTTTCAGCAGAATGCGACTTTCTCGTCCATAACGAGATGCCTACGGTGATCTTGCGAATCTTGATGGTGTGTGTCCGTGCGCGTGCATTTGTGTGTGTGAGTCGGTATATACAGTTCAATATCAAGGTCTGAATCTTGCCTGTACATACTTAACCTTCCTTTGTCAGACCACTAACTTATTCTTTTTCGTTCACTCAATGGATTGCAAATTGGATAGCAAGTTTCCATCATGCATAATGATAGTGAAGCAAATGCTGATCCATTTATTTATCCAACATCGGAGAAAATGCATGGAATCCTGCACATCATTTAGCCCACTTATTCCATACTACAAATCAGATAGGAGTAACTTTTCTGTGCCTGCGTGGACAGATGGAGACTTGTGTGCAACGGAGACAGCTGAGCCCCATACAGGTTAGCCTTTCTGAGTGTGACCTAAGCCATTAGCCCTTGATGACACATGTAGTGCTCCTGCACAATCAATTTCCCTGGTGCGCGGTTTGGCGAAAAGCCTGTGCAGTACAATCAGGACAATTGGGCAATCTGATCTGCCGCGCGTACTTGTCAAAAGAAAATCGATTTCTTAATGAAAGTACCATCCTAGTCTTATGGAGAGCTATAGGTGGTCCATGTATATATTTAGATCATTTCTAGGTTAGCGGTTAACCAAACTGAGAGCTAGCCTAGGTGCATAAGAAGCACTAAATTTGTACTTACAGAGAATCACATGCCATGGACGATTAATTTTGTACTTTGCATGGATCTTTAGGTTTAACCCCACTGAGTTCCCATACTATATTGTAGACTCCTCCCAGTGTAGTTTGTCCCTTTCTTTTTGAATTGCACTACGTATAGGTGCATGGCCTAGACGGCTAGACCTCACCTTGCACTCCTCTTAGACAGGTAAATGACGAATCCGTGCAATGCAGCAGAGACAGAATTGAGCATGGTGATCAGTTTGGCACTACCGAGAACTTCTAAAAGTGGTAAGCAAATGAGAAAGTTGTTAATTAATTAGCTAAGGGATTGGACCTTCGTACTGAGATAATGCAAGATAAAAGCAGGGGAAACCGCTTGTGTTTTTCAGGCTATAAACTAATCAAATCAGGTAGCAATGGGATCCAACTACCGGTATACCCTCCGAGGAATCACAGACGAGAATAGTGGGAGGTACAGGTCGTCTACTGATTATGTGGAAACCGGAGAGAAGCTTTTGGATGGAGCGAAATATTTTTGATAAAAATATTGAACAAATGAATGACAACCCACACTTGTCATCGTTTGATAACGATATCCTAAATAATTCTTGCCGTCTTGATATATAGAAAGAATGTTTATTCGGAGACACGTTGCTGACGAATTGTCAAACCAGGAGCCCATTGAGGCGGTCCCTGTCAACATTTTATTTATTTATAAAGAAAAGTTAAACAATCTCTAACCCTTTGGGTATGGCCAAAAGCTTGGTTTGTCGACCCCAACCTCCAAAAGCATCTAACTGACACCTCCCACCTCTCAAGCACATATCCTCGGCACCCCTGTGTGCAAGAATCTATCAAGAGCTACCACACCTTTAGGTGCAACCGTGCGTGCTGCCATTTTACTATTTAATTAGTTAACCGATAAAATATTGCAATTTTGTAGTCTTTAAATAACATTGATATGAGATGCATGTCGAACACCACCAAAATTGACGTCTAAATTCGATCTACATTTCAAGAGACAAAAATGATGAACGGTGGCTAGGTTACTATTCCTAATAATTTTTGGATTAGCTTCACAATGGAATTTCTCCTTTTTGTTTCTCGTTGTGTGTTTGAAATGATGCGATATGCCTATGTTGTCTACATTGTAAGTTTTAGACGGTTTTATAACGATAATTTGGTGGTAAAATATCTAACGCCATCGTGCTCTCGGGGCACTAGGTTTGTTCAATATGTGATCCAATGGCTATGGTCGGAGCTCTGGACTTGCACGCAATTAGAGTTCTCTGAGGGTATTTCTTGAATTTGTGGGTGCTCCGACCATGATCACTGAATCCGCGATCCAGTGGCCCTTGTGCCTGGGAAGCATAGGAGCATGTAACATTGGAGAGCATCAGATATGTACATTATTTGGCATGTAATATTGTGTGGTAGGCTGGTAGCATGATAGCACTCAAAGGAGCAATATCACTAGATACTTTCTTCCTCTCTTGTGTGCATTTCACCCTTATTTTTCATGCTGCCATGGTGCGAGTATAAATCAATGTATATATATCGAACTCTTCTTTGTATTCCTTTCCTTTCATCTTCTCCCCTATTATATCCCTCTAAAACTTCATGTCAATATTGAATGTTACAACTTGCAAGGATGTCGAGCTTCTCAACCTACCGCTATCGTCGATGTCAATCTCCTCTCCTGTTTTACCGTCCAGGTTCACATTTATTGAGCAGGAGCAAATCTGGTAGCAAGATCGTTGAGGCCACGATATCCAACCATGCCAACAATATAGCAATTCGGCAAATCCTATTTGACACATAGGGCGTGGAATAGCAACCACGACACACACACACACCTCGTGTGCTAGTCGACCCAACCCAGTACGGGTGTTTTCCCGATTTTCATTCATTGTTTACTGGTTTATTTGGTTTTCCTTCGGGTTTTTTCATGTTTGTCCATTTCATTGTTTGGCACGGTTTCCCCTGGTTTTACATTTTTAGTTGTTTCCTTTTTTTCTCCTATGTTTTTTATCCTTCTCCTTTTGGGTTATCTAATTTTTCTACTTTTCCTTCCAAGTATTGTTCCTTCCTCTTTTTCCTTTTAAATTCATCAATATTTTTTTATAAATCCATGAATATTTCTCATAATTCAATTAAGAAAACACAAACATGTTCAATTCACCAAACCATTGTCAATATTTTTTGAGTTTTTTAAACATTGTGACCTTTTCTATAATAAGATTAAATGATTATAGAAGTGCTCAAACATTTATTAAAATTCATGAAATATAAGACAATTTGTAATACTTTTTATAAAATTCATGAACTCTTCTTAAAAAATGGCCTCTTTAAGAAAATTTAAATTTTTTAACTACAGGATGAACTTCTTTCTTAATACAGGATAAATGATTGTTAAGAAAGTGATGATCATTTTCAATATATGTTTACATTTCATTTTCTAAAATATAATTATTTTCCCTTTTAAAAAATAAAAATTTTATATTTGTGAAGTAAAAAAATTCTATGCAAACTAAATAAAACTGACACAAAATCTTACATGGGTGTGCAAGGCACTACCAACCAACTAAAAACGGATAGAGGGAAAATCAGCCTAGACCGAGTAATGGGCTGGATAAATGGCGAGTGCAGAATAACCGAAATCACTAGTTAACGCACTCTCTCCTCTGATGGTGACAAGTCACTCATATGCAATGCTACACTTGTCGTTACCTGAGAGTTTTGATGAATTTTCTTCCAACACAGGAGGAACTGAAAAAGGGCTTTATTTTTGCTTTTTTCATATATGTTTATCAAAATGAAATATCTCATGAATTCTGCATCCAAATTATAAACCGTTTTCACTGTTGGATTTCTTATGTCGAGATCTTTAAAATAAGATCTCATGTTGATAGATTTCGACAAACTTTTTACACGTGAAAATTGTGCTTCTAAAGTGAATTTAATTTGTGTTTTTGAACTGCACTTGCTCCATGCTTCTAAGTAAACTAACTCCTGCTCCTGCAGGGTGAAGAACACCCGTGCCTCCCACGGAAGCACAACTTTGATGAACAAGCAAGTGTGTTCATAGGGTACAAAGCACACTTATACTTTTTGCGTGTGTGCTTCACGCAGAAACACAACACACATGTGCTCATGACAGACAAAAACAAAAAGAACAAAAAATAGAAGAACGGAAAACCCTCTGAGAAAACCCAAAAAACCGTTTTGACAGGAGGAGCATCTCGTGCGCGACACGTGCCGGCACTGGAGCACTCCCTACGCACAAAATGTTCCCTCGCGCGAGGTACCCATTTAACCGGAGCTCCTAACTGCCACAAGAAGCGGCAGATTGTCGCGGAAAAACACAGGTGGCCATCCGACTGGGCCGGCCCACTAGCACATGAGCAAAGCGAGCAGGCACATGTAACGATCAAGCACTGTAGCGCATCAGATGAAAGTGCGATGGTAGAATCAAGGAATTAGAGTAGAGGTATTGTAGCGACTAGCCAACAATACTGTGGTGAACTCTTCTAGAAAAGGACTCAGGACTCAGAACAAATTTTTAAAAACATGAACATTTTATAAAAATATATTTTCTAAAGAATAAAAATTATATTGGAAATTCTAAAAAATTTAAAACATAAAACCCCTTTTGAATTTTCCAGACTTTTTATAACAAAGGCAACAATTCCTGTAAATCTAAACATTTTTTGTGAAAATGTGAACATTTTCTAAATTTTCAAATTTTTTATGGAACACAGTTTATTTTTGATAAATGAGATTTTTTGAAAATATATGAACATTTCCAAAAACATGATTTTTTTCAAACAATATTTGAAATTCCTGATCATTTTTTGAAAACACAAACGTTTTAATACATAATTTTGAAACGAGATTTTTTTGACATTTCTGCACATTGAAAAAAGAATTAAACTTGAAAAAGAAAAAAAACATCAAAGAAACATAGAGTAAAAACAAGACATAGAAATGCAAAAACGGTTCCAACTTTTTGGAAGGTTTCCAAAACTGATAAAACTGGCTTGAACTTTCTAGATGGTTTCCAAAACCGAAACGAGAATCGTGTGTGCCTATTGTTTAAAATGGGATGACCCACATACTTCACTGGCACGCTTCCCTCGTGCAAAGCTGCAACAGCTTACAAAGTGCGGCAAATAGGAAAACATGTAATCTCTATTAGACGCTCAGTGTGTCAATTAGACTTTTTTTGAGGATTCACTTTGTCTTTTTTTTGTTGAGGCAATTCACTTTGTCAATTAGTCAGCGCTTATTTTTAGACATAATTAGTCAGCGCTTGACACAGGCGTCGTCCAAGCGACTGAGATATGGGCCGGCCCATTTATCCGGTACACACGGTCTACCAAATCCCGGTTTTAACAACTTTCGAGAAGGTTCATGTTCGGTTTTTAATTTGTTTTGGGAACCTTCTAGAAATTTCATAACCAGCTCATCGCGCGTTTTTTCTACTGTTTATTCCCATTTGCTTTTTTTTTCGTTTTTCTTTCTTTTTTAGAAAAATGTCAAGAAGTTTTCAGAATTTGTTTCAAATTCATAAAATGTTTCGGATTAAAAAAACTCGTTTCAGATATTTTTTGAATTTCAGAAAATGTACACGTTTTTCAAATTTGTTCACAAAATCAATAAAATATTAAGGGAATACTAAAAGTTTCACGTATTCTAAAAATGCTCCTGTTTCATATAGTTGTTCAAAATTTTAAAATATGTTCGCCAATTTCAAAAAATTGTTCATCTTTCTATAAAATAGAAATTTCCACAAAAAATACATTTTTTTCAAATGAATTAGTATATTGAAAAATGTTCTTGTTTTTCCAAAAAGTGGTCAGGATTTTTGAAAAATTATGCATGTTCTCAAAAAATATCCGTATTGGCAATAAAGTTAGGAATTTGACAAAATAATAATAAACAGTGCCATAGTGTGCGTCGCTATAGACGCCGCCGTGCATGTTGCGCTACATTATGTTGCTCGCTACTGTTTACTCTGCATGGGCCGGGCCAATCTATGGCCCCCCTGGGCGTCACATAGCTGATTGATGTAATATGCGATATATAGGAGCTCCCAGGGAAACGTCCATTTCTAGTTGCACGCGGAATAGGAGGTCTCGTGTAATTGTCAAATCATATTTCATGTACTTTTTGCACACTCGCGAACTTTTGTTTCAAATTTGTGAAGTTTTTTCAAAACTCGTGATTTTTCTTAAAATCCTTGAACTTTTCCAAAAGCATGAATTTATTCAAAATCAGATTTTTTTCTATATTCATGAAATTTTAAAAAATCACAGTTTTCTTAAATTTATGACTTTTCAAATTTGTGATTTTGTTTTGCAAACTCATGAACTTAAAAAAGTGACATTTATTTTTCTAAGAACAGTTGCATGCACTGTAGCAAGTAGGAGAAAAATAATAATTTGCGAGTGAGTGGGAGCTTGCGAGCGTTTACTAGCCCATGCTGGCGACACCCTGGGCGCTGGTTCACCAATTGGCACTGAAGGCACCGAAGAGGTGGAAAAATCATATGTGGCACCTTATGCGCCAATAGGATCAACCGACGCTCATGCGCCGCCTCGTGTGGGCTAGCCCACTAACGCAAGCGGGTGTCCAGCTCGGGTCGCTACGGTTTACCTTTTCTGAGTTGTTAGTTGACTTGACCTTTCACCTGACCCGTTGAAACATTGACTGTCGACCTGTCGAAAAAAGTTTACACACTCGGAAAAAGTTCATATATTTCAAAAAGTTCCTGAATTTGAAAAGAGCTCACGGGTTCAAAAGAAAGTTCATGAATTTTAGAAAGTAAAGGTTAACAAAAAATTTAAAAACTTCATGAATATGAGGGGAAAAGTTCAAAAAAAAATATGAAAATTTTCCTTTAATTTGAAAGAAGATCACGAATTTAAGGAAGAACGTTTACAAATTAAATTTTTTTGCAATTTGAGGAAAAGGGTTTAAATTTTGTTTTTAAATTTGATGAATTCACAAATTGAAAATAATCAAGAATTTGGAAAACAAATTACCAATTTGAAAAAAGAAAATTTAATAAAACCAAACTAAACCAGTCCAAAAAACCCAAAACCAATGAAGGGATAAAACCTTCCAAAAGCTTTCGAAATCAGCCAAAAATACTTTTTGGAAGCTTCAGAAAATCTCGGGAGCGGAGGAGGGAGTTTCCAGCTTGTCTTATTTGGGCCGGCCCATTGTAATATATTGAAGGGGAAAGAGGCGAAATCATTAATTAAGGAGTACTCGTTGCAAAGAACACTCCACTTTCTTAGGTCGCGACAAGTGGCGCATATGCATCGCGTCACTTGTCGCAACCTGGGAGTTTTCCTTTTTTCGTAGATCCGTTTATTCAAAATGTTTTATCTCTTAAACCATGCGTCCAAATCTCGAACCGTTTTCACCATTGGATTCCTCGCGTCGAAATCTTCAAAACTAAATCCCATGTTGATAGGTTTCAACGAACAAAACAGACAAAAAAAACCCGGCGAAAAAACCGAACCGGGAGCACGGTTTTTTCCCTTTCCGAAAGAGGCACGCCCGTGCCTCTCGCAAAATCACAACCGTGCCTCTCGTGGAAGCAAAACCGTGACTCTCATGTAAGGAAAAAAAACAGAAAACGCGTTTTTTTTTCGTTTCCGAGAGTCACAGCCGTGACTCTCGCGAAAGCACAACCGTGCCTATCGCGAAAGCAAAACCGTGACTCTCGTGAAAGAAAAAAAACAGAAAACGCGTATTTTTTCCCCTTTCTGAGAGGCACGGCCGTGACTTTCGCGTAAGCACAACCGTGCCTCTTGCGGAAGCAAAACCGTGACTCTCACGAACGAAAAAAAAACACAAAACACATTTTATTTTTCCCTTTCCGAGAGGCACGGCCGTGACTCTCGCGAAAGCATAACCGTGCCTCTCGCGAAAGCAAAACCGTGACTCTCGCGAAAGAAAAAAAAACAGAAAATGCGTTTTTTTCGTTTCCGAGAGGCACAGCCGTGACTCTCGCTAAAGCACAATCGTGCCTCTCGCGGAAGAAAAACTGTGACTTTCACGAAAGAAAAAAAAAGAAAACGCGTTCTTTCGTGAATTTTTTTTTAAAATTTTTTTTGATCGAAAAGCTAAGAAAGACCGAGAGAAAACCAAAACCAAAAAAAAACCGTTTTAAAAGCCGAAAACGCGTGCGAAAAAATAAAAAAAAAACAAAATTCGAAGGAAGCGTCCAGAACGCGACACGTGGCGAATGGCTGAGAGCGTCCCAAGTAGCGCTGATCGTTGCGAGGCTTCCGAAGGAGCGCTCGTTAACTAGTTGCTCCCGGAAAGAGGGGTGTGAGCCAATTGCCAAATGGCCAATAACTGGCGCTTAAGGCGCCAAATATGTTTTGACGAAGAGGAGGCCTCCGTGTAATTCCCCTTCGAAAAAATGTTTCTTGGGCCAGTTTAATGACATGCTAACCACAACAAAGCCCAGTAGCCCAACTCACCACAACCAAAGCCTCCCTCGACCAGGTTCCCCAACCCCGCCGCCGCCGCCGCCCCTAAGCTCCCCTCCCACGTCCAGGTCCGGCAACGACGCTCAAGGCTCCATATCCTCCGCTTTGTCCACCCCGAATCCCTCCTGCTGCCTGCCCTGTCGCCGCTTCCCGTACTGTCGGCCGTCCTCGCCGAGAGCCGCTAACTTTGGCGCCACCACGAGCTGGGTAAGAAGATGGTGAGGGGGATGCCCAAATCAAGACCTATCAAAGCGGCGGCCGAGGTGGTCTTCGACCCGTCCGTCTCTGCCCCCCGGAAGCCGCGCCGTGCCGAGGCGCCCTCGTCGAGCAGCGAGTATCACCACTTCATGGTTTGCCCCTGTGTTTTTTTTTCTTGGAGCACATCTGTTCCGAGCCATCATCAGTTCCTAATTTTGTGCTGGCCTTTTCTCCTCTAGGGGTCGAGTCTTTCAAATATGTACCACAAGCCAGCTCCGGCGAAATCTACCGACATGTCTGATGATGAGCCTGACATTGATATTGAGAAGTTGTTGAAAGATGTTGAGCTTTTCGGTAATTATCTCATGCTGCATCCTCGGGCGTTATGAACTGTTTTGTTCTGCTTATTTCAATGTGGTTTAAATTTCAGCATGTGCCATAGCTGCTAGTATACTATGTCAAAGAACAGCTCGCGCTTTGGTCTAGCTATTTGATGACTACCGTAGTGGATACATTGTAATTCAAGATCTCGTATTTGTGAAGCAAAATCTGAAACATTTGGGCAAAACATAACATTGAATAATAATAACTCATAAACCAAACAATGGTAACAGTAATATTACTCTTTCCCCAAAAAGAAGTGAAGTTCTTTCTGGAGCATCTACAGAAACATAGACGCAGTTGAAAGCATTATGTCTTCAAAGTTCAAACCCAAACTATAATATGGAACAGAATGCACATTATATTCTACAACCTATAGGCACACCCAGCGAAAAGAACTACATCCTCAAACAAAAGCACACATCAACTTTTCCAAAACAGAGCTCCAGAAGATCCTGTCGTAGCCAATTAGCGAGCTGTTAAAAAGGATTAGCATTTTGCATAGGCATACAACAACAACAACAACAACAAAGCCTTTAGTCCCAAACAAGTTGGGGTAGGCTAGAGGTGAAACCCATTAGCATTTTGCATAGGCATACAACAGAACAATTTCCAATTATTTCAGATTTTGCTTACTCTTACACAGACTAATATGTCAGTGTTTCTTCAACTAAACAGACTAATAGTGAGCTCATCTCTCCTTGTACGCTTACCATTTGATCTCGAGTTTTTATTCAGGCTCAAACATTCACTCGGTGCTATATTCACAGGTGCCACTACATGGAAGGACAAGAATAAAATACAGAACCGCAAAGTAGTTGAACTGGGTGGAAAGGTAATCTTTGTTTCCTTGTATATCCTGACTTGAAACTTTGCACTATCTCAATAGTTTTCATTTGTCTGCAATAGGCCATTAAGAAGCAGCGTACACCATTATCTGTGGCAATCCCAGCTATGAAGAATCAGCAGAAAAGAGAACAAAAGAAGATTGAGGAGGTATGTTTCTCAGTTACTCTGATTCTGGTTTGCTCTGGAATAGTGAGTGACGCATGATAACTCTGTACAGGAAAGACTGCTTGGGATTTTTAGGAAACAAAACAAGAATAAGAAATTTGAGAAGCTTAGACCAGAGGACCGAGTACTCAGGGCAACTGAAGGGCGCTTCAAGAACGGTATACTCGATGTGAAGCACCTCATGGGAGGACCAAAGCAGTCCTCGTCGTCATCGTTCAGAGATGCGCCGGAGCGGGAAATGAGAAAGGGTAAGAAAGGGAAAGGAAAGGGAAAGGGGAAAGGAAAGGGGAAGGGAGGCCGAAGGAACAGACGTTGATGGAACACCTGCCTATTGTGCTTTGTATACCAAGATACATGCAGGAAGAAGAGGCATTGAGCCGACACCTTGAACCGTTTTTGCATCGAGATATCTTGGGTTATACTAAATCAAAGACATTTATTTTGAGACAGAGAGAGTACTTGTATCTTAAGTAATCTCTCAGTCGAAGTGACCATCCTATGTTACATAACGTCTGATGTTACCCGATGAGCATTTCAGCTTCCCAGAATTCCTTTATTTTGCTTCTGGGGTGCTTGTGCACTTCGACCTATCATCAAAAGACATTAATTTATTTCCCTGTGCTTGTGCACTTCGACCTGATCAGCAGAAGACATTAATTTATTTCCCTTCTGGGTGCTTGTGCATTGTGATTTGATCAGTAAAACCTGATCCTGCGATGACAACTTCGGAGATAATAACAGGTTTAAAGGAGCCAACAATTACAGGGCGGATCGTGTAAGGAGTCTAAATTTTAATTGTCTGTTGCCTCTGAAGATTGCTACGGTTTTTGAACCCATCACTCTAACCCTGATCGTGATCGTGCTGCTCAAACGCCTAGCAGAATCTCACAAATACACAGTACTGACCCAAAACTTCTTGCAACGAGAAATTACAACATTTTGGGCATTCTACCCTTTATTATTACACAGACACTCAAACCCCCCTTCTGATAAGGTAGGCATGCAATGTAAACCGGCTTTCAGGAGAGTGAAGTCACGTTTGATCAGAAGGAGGTCCGCTGTTGGTTTGATCAGAAGGCTCGTGTGTTCTACATACGACTAAATCTAAGCTCATAGCTCTGCATGTTTTCTGTGCATGATGTGTTTGACAACTTCATACGACGAAACAACAATGCCCACCGAAGGCCCAGCTCGTGCCATGCGAGGGCCCGCTCCTCTGAATAGGCCGTTGATACCTTCATTCCTGTGACAAGTGACGCGTTACGAGTGTTATATGCATTGCATTGCGCAGAAAACTTGCTATATGCAAGAGACTAAATAATATATGCTGACGGCAAGATAAAAAATAAATTACCGCAAATTGTTTTGAAATAAACACACCATTAAGCATGCCTGAAACACCTGGCAAACTGTAGCTAAATGATTATGACTATGGCTGCATTTGGTATTTTAGTGGATTCTCATAATCCCCATTAACCCCACCCACCTTTCTCTATTTTAGTGTTTGTTTTACTCACTTTTGCGTGCTTTATGGCTAGTTTTCCACAGCAGATTATAAAATAAGTACAATTCAACACAGTTCAGCAACCTCAAACAAAGCCTATCTCTTTCTCATTTAGAAGGATTCGGCTAATGGAAATGTAAACATAATGATGCTTACTAGCTCATCAGCATATGTGTTCTTGAATGAAGAATTTTATAGTCCCACGTTCTATTGAAGAGAACAGTTTCACTATCGCAGAGGACATGTTTCTCTATGCTAGTAGAGCTTAGGGAGCCTAATTCTTGTTCTAACTTTTGGCTCCACTCTCTTTCCATTTCTAACCCTGATGACTATGGAGTTTTGATGGCACTTATTGAAAACCTAAGGTGGGTATGTTGCAACGGAGTTTGCTGAAGGGAAATGTAAAATACCTCCAAACCTCAAGAAGTATGCGCCTCGTGTTCATGCTCAATACCCTAGCAGGATCCTTCTGAAATGAGAGTGGTAAATTTAGGAAGCGCAGAATATTGAGCAAAAATAAAAAAAAGAAGTATTTTATTTATCGATAGCAGTTAATTCCAAGCTCTTTGCGTACCAGGAATGACCGAGGGCACATAAATCTAACTAACAAAGGACAGTAGAGAGCAGTCTTAAGGAAACTAGTGATAAGCTAACGGTCCAAAGCTCTACTTGCCTCTATTTGTCTGCGTGTCTTGGCAACATCGAGAGGACATGTTGCGCCAGAAGAGATAACTCCAGCAATGAAGCCTGTGGAGAAGTTTGCCCCCATTATAACTGCGGCATTGCTTTGCTCACCAGCTAATAATCCCAATAAGTGTCTCCTAGTCTGTACAGAAAGCATTTACAGGTGGAAAAAGTAGTTAGCTCTACAGGTTTGGCTGAATTCAAATTGTCTAAATCATAATATAATATACTAAAGCTCAGTACAGTATCTCACTGGCTCAAGAACCATCCAACATATAGCTGAAAAGGGGACATCACGTGCAAGTTGTGCTCCCATACCAGTCCACAGAAGATGGTATCCCCGAGCTGTTTGCACTGTCAATAGTATATAGCTTAATCAAAACAAATGAGAACATAAAGCTTCAATTATTAGTTTGTTTGTACAAATTTTTGAGAATAATGTAGCTGGTATGGCCAATTGTTGTGCTTTAGCCATGCAATGATTTGACTGATTCATTAGTTACAGGCCAACAGGCAGTATAGTATGCATACAATTCTCAGGGTGGCTGATGCTTTGCCTCGATGAAAGCACGCCTAGCATAGTCTTCCACATTCCAGGGGGTTTTGCTCCACCACTTGATTGCTTGAACGCCTATATTTGTAATAAGAAAATACATAATTATGTCTGAATAATAGCATAGGGAATAAAGCTGCATCAAGGATAAGTTTCTGTTTCTGTTTCAACTGTTTCAACCATGCAGGTACTGGCAATTTCTGTTGAATCACAAGCTAGTAAATATTTTTATTTTTACTTCTCTAAAAGCATCACTTATCTTAAGGCTTTGACAATGTCTCACAAAGTATTACTGTACACAATCTTCTGACATCTAACAAGAGTTGAAGAGCGAAATTACATATCAGGCCCCCCTTCCATCCCCTAGTACATGTGCTCTCTTTTCTAATAGTGGTAACTGTAAAAAAGCGAGGATTCAGTAGGCTGACCTGCATACGTGTTCTTGCCAACTCAATAGGGGAACAAGTTATACATGCCAATGATCGTGCAATAGATCCAGCAATTAGAGGGGCATATGGCCTAAGTTTGGGATAACTGTGATCTGAATATTCCTCAATCCAATTGCGCAACAGGTCGTAAGAAGGCAGATATATCCCAACCTGGAAAACAAAGCATAGATTTCTAGTGAGATAAAAATGTCAGTTATATCAAAATGTATAATTCTAAGATTCCATGATGCTAATCCAAATTGAATACAGATCCAAGAGGGCACAGAAGATACATTATATCCTAAATCAGTAACAGTCTATAGGAAGATTGTGTCAGACACACCAAACCTCAAACAAGCATTAATATATACACACCACAAATTCTGTTCCTGCTTGTATTTTTGAACACCTCAAATTGTAGGACAAATAATTACTGCTACAGGTGTGATCAAACTTTTTTGAGAAAACAAGGGCATTCCATCCAACTTGCTATTAAAGAGCAACCAATGTGCGAGATCCATATGTTTTTCATCGAAATGAATTAGACCATTGTTATTTTCCTATTTTTGTTCCCTTGCGCTTTACCAAGAGAAATTGTGTCGGACTTCACAGGAGGACAGTAAAGTTATCCTGATTATAAGACCCCTAGAAAATCCTTCGTCATGAATATATAGAACACAACGTTTACAACAGACGAAATGATACTTGAAGATAAATAATGGGAAGAGAAATGTTATAGAGGAAATCAAGTGTGAGGCAAGGAAAGCTCCATGGAATATTAAGGTATGAAATAGATCAATTAGTACAAACAGATTACTAGCCATGGTCAGCTGAAAGGATATACCGTTGGTACAGCTAACGCTAAGCTTGCACCAGTACCTCTCCAGAGTCTAAAAATTCCTTCCTGCAAGGGGTCATAAAATCGTTACTGAAGATGATCAATCCAAAACAGGAAAGCGCAGTGAAGAAGAATGCTCAATAAGTGCATTTTACCTGTCTAGTGATCTTAGAGAACACATCCATTGTTCCTCTGTACTGAAAGCATTCAGGACTGCAGGATGGCCCTAAACCACTCAACTTCAGTCCACCAGGGTTACACCATGGATAGCACCTAAAATCTGACCATATCTGAGCAATGTATTTCAGAGAAAAACAAATAAACACGCAAGCAATACTGTTGTGTAAGAAATTAGCAAAAAATAAATACCACACACACTTTTTCAGAAGAAAAATGACAAAACCACAAATCACCCTGACAGAAGCATATCTGCTTGTCAGTATGTAACTATTATCAGAATTGGGTGCTGCAGATGGTTTATCTACTGCAAAGAAGTATGTACGCATAGATATTAATCTTTTTTTCCTAAAATAGAATGGGGCACATAACCCAAAAGGAAAAAAAAATCAAGCACGTGGTCTATAAATCTTACAATATACAGAAATGGTCTAACTGATGGTTTTGATTTTCCTCTGTTTCTTAATTAATGTGAACTTCTAATTCATTTCTTGTTGACCAGAGAATTTGTAGGACCATTCAATTGTGAAACCGCTGTGTGTGGGATAGAAGTGGCATCACTGGCATGCTTACCGGATTGTAGACAACTCCAGCGGCCTGTGCCTGTAGTCTTGTCTGCAAGATAAAATAAGGGTTTGAATCAATACATTCGGTCCAACTCTATATGTACATTTTGATTTTTGTCACAAGTTCTGGCCAATTCGCTTGGCAGAAAAATAGTGATCACGCCGACAAACTCTACTTTCTAGGTGTACTTTTATCGGGAGCAAAGAGCAGGCGTTGCCCCCTGTTCACCGAGACTAGAAGCCTCGCGACGGCGCTGGGAAATGGCGGGACCCGCGCCCGCGCCCGCGGAGGACGATTCGCTTCGTTCTGGCGGAGAGAGGCTGGGGCATGGCAATTGGCCGATTGGCACGCTTGTGAGTTGTGAGTGGTGCGGCGCATACCTTGGCGACGTCGAGGGGGTTGACGAGGACGGCGGAGACGACGGCGGCGCCGGCAGCCGCGACGGCCCGCTCCGCGAACCCCATGACGCGCTCGGGAGGCGGCGGCGGCGGAGCGAGCTGCTCCGGGGCTCGCTCCGCGGTGGCCATGGCGAGGCAGGAGGGGGAGAGGAGGAGGAGGCGGCGGCGGACGGATTGATTGTGTGTGTATCGTTGCCGCTAGTTAAGGGGCCGACCACAAATCGCGGCGGCGTGGAGGAATCCTGGAGAGGAGGGGGAGGTGGTGGTGGTCTGGTGGACGCTCGTTCGCGTCGACACGGCTCGTTTTCGAAGCGTACAGCTCCCGAGAGAGATGAAGAAGCGACCACCGCTACCGCGCCGTGCCCACGTGGCCCGCTTGCAGCTACGTGTGTGCCTACGCGTGAGCTGCCGACTTGTGTCGTTGTTGCGAGAAGGATGGCGCTCGACTGCATGGACGTCGAGCCTTGTCAAACTTCCTCTGCTTGGAGTATATATATACCACTCCATGAGTAATACAGTAGTATGATTTGTCTTTTCGATTCTCATGTGGTGTAATCAAACGTCATTTGGTGTAGTAACATCAATGTTCTTTTCATCCGCAAAAAAAAAAACAGCAATGTTCTTTCATATTCCTACTTGTGCGGATCACATAAGCCCGGGGACAACATGGCTTTGCTTCACGACCGGAGCTGAAAGAATATGTACTTGCCAGACAGACAAAGGTAAGACAAGACAAGAAACATCAGCGTCGACGCAGTACAAGAAATCTCCATGAACGCATCAAATTGCACATGTCAGGATCGGATACTAAACAGGCCAAAAATATGCTTCGAAATCATCAAGTTACCCTTTTATCGACGATTTGGCACAGAACAATTACCAGCATAAACCTGTGAAGAGATGGCAACTGTTCATGCGACTATTTCAGACACCTGCAATCATGAAACTAGATAGGAACGGCAGCAGCAAATCTAGCGAAAGTACATTCATCCTTGTCTGCTCAAACTTCGTAAAAATTACATATAATCTCCAGTCGACAACTCGACATAACATATTGGATTTTGTTGTTTAGGGGGGGGGGGGGGGTCTCTAAATCTGAAATGAACTACAAAGGACAGATCCAACACTAAACCAGTATGGCCGGCCTAGAACATGTTATGTAAGTGGCACTGAAATATTGCGGGCTTCTATTTGCTTCTTGGAGCTTCCGTGGTGCTGGTGGAGCCTGCTTCAGCCAACGAAAATTTCTTCACTTTCTGCATTTCAACAAAATGAGGGGGATTTATAGAAATTTGAACAAGACAATACATCTTATAAGACAGAAATATACTTCGCGATGACTTGCCTGGAGGAAAACATGAGACAAGAAAAGACAAATTTAGTTGGATAATAACAGCAAAAATACATCCACACAAAGACCAGTTGCATCTTCTTTATGAAACAAACTGATCGTGACTAATATTATTATTTCTGCTAGCACCCAATTTCTGCAGAGTGTAGCCACATTGTGATGTAGTAACTTCTCATGGCCACAGGGGAAAAATAGAAAACGACACTGCAACAATAGGGAGCAACCAGTATAAAATCGAAAGGTGCATTCCATGCAATGTAGGCAGATGGATAATGTGACAAATTTTCATATCAAAATTGGCCATACATTGAGAAACAGGAGGCGACCTAGGGTTCGACTAACTGTGGGACCAAGACAGTGGACAAGAGGAGCTGAGAGACGAGAAAAACAGGAGGCGTTAAAGGTTTGCAGAGGATTCGGTTCCGGTTGTTCAGCTACTATTGATTGCATCGATTTTTTTTCTCTCAATGTGTTAAAAATGTCATGACATAATAGGTGCATCTCGTGTTGTCAATTTATTTTGCATGTTCTGATAACTTTTTGGAACTCCGCCTATGTTTTCTCGACATAGCCAGTCCCAAGCCCGGGTAAAGGAGGAGGGTTGTGATAGGCTTGGCGAGCCAACGTCAAAACTCAGCCACTCTTATGGAGATGAAACCCAAAAGAAAGATCTTATGAGTTTCAGCTCTAGCCTACCCCAACTTGTTTGGGACTAAAGGCTTTGTTGTTGTTGTTGTTGATAACTTTTTGGAGTAGTCATTCTGCTAGATAACACATATCCACCTGACGAACATATTTTAGACAAGTTGCTTTTTAATAATACGGCGTCATTTAACTACCGGTACCGAATATCACACAATCCTCAAAGGAGACAAACTATTAAAAGACTTTGGTATTTTCACTTTGCTTTTCAAAGGGGAATTACCTCGAGCACTAATAAATTGTTATTGGCTAAGTGGTACAGACAAGTAGTTTCAGACTTGTAACTCCGAGTACAAACAAGTGATTTAACTAAGCCTTTCTAACTTCTCACACTTAACCAGGCTTTGATCGGCAAGTTGATATCTCTACCATCCAACAAAAGTATGTATCCCTTTAGCATGCAAGATTGTTCCAACTGGACAAGGAATTATGTGACATGGTGCTCATTTTGCTCGAAATTACACGGAAGCAATGATGTGAGATACACATGTTTGGGAGCTATGGAGTCCCACAATTGTCCATCCTAAAAACAGCTAGGCACAAAGATAAGATTACTCAGTGGTGGGTAATATCTTCCTTCCAAGGAATTATTAAGATGTAAGACCTTAAGTACAGGATCACAAATCATAGTTTGTATCAATCATAGTTGTATCGGCAAGAATGAGCAAACGGTCCACCAAACGCGATGCACTTGGGCCTATAATTACCTTTTGGGCGATGCACTCCCGGAGCGCGTCGAGGAGGGCGAGGCACTTGTCGCGGTCGTAGGGGTTCTCGGCGGCGCAGTTGAGCAGCGCCAGCGCCTCCTGCGCGCACACCGGCCGCGGCGTCGTCGCTTCCTTCTCCATGCCGATCCAATCCAACCAACCAACAGCACGTAGGAGAGATGTGTGGCTCTGGGGGGAGCTGCTACTACCTGGAGACCGCGGCGCTGCTTCGTAATTTATTCTAGGGTCGGCCCCGGCGACCAGGCAGCTGCCGGTTTGGTGTGTCGGCGGCGGCGGCTTGGGCGAGAAGAAAGAAAACCAGCGGCGCCCCGGCGGCCGTTGATGGCATAGAAGGAAGGATTCTGAAAGCTCTCGAGTTTTCCCCTTTCCGAGCCCGGCCCGCTAGAGCCCAGATCCAAGACAGAGCCCTGAGGGCTTGGAAATCAGGCCCAGAATTTAAGAGGGCCGCCATTTAATGAATGTTGCAGACGGCCGATGGCCCATGTCTTAGTCACTGTCAGCACCATCATCATTGCTCAGCAAAATTTTACCTGCCCCTCTCTCTCTCTCCCTCCAAGCAGTTCGGAAACCCCGCAACAACCCAAGCAAAGCGGCCAGCGCCGTCTGGAATTTTCCGGGGCGGCGCTAGGGTTTCGGATGGAGCCCGAGGAGGCGGAGGCCGTGCTGGAGACCATCTGGGACCTCCACGACAAGGTCAGCGACGCCATACACGCCCTCTCGCGCGCCCATTTCCTGCGCGCCGTGCGCCGCCGCGCCGGGGGCAAGCCCGCGGGCGTCGTCCACATCAAGGGGGTCCCCGCGGACGGCGACGAGGCGGCCGACCTGAATGCGGTGGCCGAGGAGGCGAGGAGCCTCCACGCTATCCGCGCCGCGCTCGAGGACCTCGAGGACCAATTCGAGTGCTTTCTCGTGAGCCTCTCAAACCCCTCTCCTTATCCCCTGCTCAGACCCTCTCTCTTGTTCGCGTGGTTTGATCTGTACTGTGTTCCGCGCATGGCCTTCGCTATATGTTGATTGGTTTGAACCGAGTGTCGAAGTGGTTAGTTTGGTTGGTAGGATGTTTCTGTAAACTGTGGAGAGGCTCGCTGTGGGTAGAAATGTTGGTAAATTCAACCGACTGGCTATTGAAGCTTGAAAGCATGGTCAGAATTTGGGGTATGATTTACAATCTGAAGTGATTGGTCTGAATATACTAATCTCGTAGTGTCCATGCTGTTTTGGAAGAGGGAAATCACCCTGAACTAAATCTTAAGATAGTTCTTTCGAGCATTAGTATGCCTTGGGACGATTTGGCCATGTCGATGTTTGCATCTGGTGAGATAAGAATTAGTGCGTGTTATTGGGGACGATGGGTCTTTAACAGCAAGGTTTTCTCTGAAGGTTCAAATCTCGAATTATGGGAAACAAATGCATTGTGCATATTAATAGTTTTGAGAATATGTTTTCCAACCAACCTCGAAAGAGCAGGAGCACTGTTATTCTGTTAGAAGGACAGTGTCCCATTCGATCAAGAATGACCTGCGTTTTGATAAATACGGTAAGTATCTGCGAAAATTATGTGTCTCGTTTTGGTTTTCCAGAATCGGAACTGGATAACCTTGTTTTCTGTTGAACATAGGTGCCGGTGTTCTTACCACACTGAACCGATTGTTTAGAAGATTTGAGTTTCCAACGGTTATATTTATATCTGCCGCTGCACCATGGACATGGACATTCATATCCTTGTTAAATTAAGATGTGCTTGTCTGCACCGTGATTTAACTTAAATTAGAATATTCTTGTTTGCACCATGATTAACTAAGGTGATATCTTTGTGATAGGATACGTTATTGCTTCTCAGCAGGGCAATATTGTAGTGTGTTTCTGCATGTTGTAGTTCTGCAAATGCGAATAGACCGCTAGATCACAATCTGGTTGGGCACATCTATCACCCATAGAAAATTGAAGATAAGATTTCAGAAGTCTCCCCTCCGAAATGATGATATTTTTTAGTTGTGCATAGGTTGTTTTACTTATTTCAGAAACCTGAGAGTGCTCCCAAGCTGGTTCTGGAATTTCATAATGCATGCAATGATGTATATTCATGGAGTGTCTGACTTGCAACAGATGCAAGTTCCTGGTTGATTATCCTGAAGTGGACCAAGTAAACAACTAAAAAACCTGTGCTAATTTGTCAAGCTTTTGCAGAAATGAACCTAAGTACTAGGTAGCGTTCTTTTATCGAAAGGGAAAGCACCAAGTTAGTCAACCACTGAACGTTTGGACAAGTTAAAAAAGACACTGAATGGCTGAATTTAATAAGTTGGAAACTCAAATCTTTAGATTCTCTTTATGTTCAGGCATCAATAAAGTACCACGATTAATGCTTGAATTTCATGTCTGCACTGTGTACTTATGTATTATACTCAATGTTCTTGCAGGCTGTTTGTTCACAGCAACAAGCAGAACGAGATATTGCATTAGCAAGGTTGCAACAAAGTCACATCATGCTTACCATAAGATTAAAAGAGCACCATGGGAATAATCACAAAGTCATTGATGAGGCGTTGGATTTCGTGCACAATGTCTACCATGATTTCTGGTCTTTTCTGTCAGTAAACAAGCCTGAGAAATCAAGAAGTCATTCTGGCGCTAACAGTACCAAGGAGACAGGAGATGGTTCAAATTTCTTAGGGTGGATGGTTTCTTCTAGTCTTGATGCTGTCAGGAACAGTTTCAATGTGAAAAATATTGGTGGTTTTCTAGGGAACAGTGCAGTGTTTGCTGTTGGCATGATTACAATGTTGCAGCTGCATTTGTTGTCTTCTGGAGAACAAAGTTCATCTTGTGGTAAATACAGCTACAGAAGGATCAATCGCGATGATTCTTCACAGTCTCTGGCAGGGCGTAGTAGATCGAGTCATCTCGATGTGTTCTTAGCCAAAAGTTGAGAGGGACTTCTGCCTCGCCTTTCTGATACGTTGTTTGTACATATTTTGTTAGCATCTTATCTGCCATTCTGAAGGAAGTTTCTATTTTCTGGGTGCCCATTGAGTTTGCATTCTAGGTATGGATCGTGTTAGCTAGGCTAGATTACCTCTGCTACTTTCAACTCCTTGAAATGGACTATTGTAATCCTTGTTGTAAGCAGCAACATGTTGTCTTCATGTGAATCTATTGTGTTCTGTTGCCAGTATATGCAGATCTCTGACTTTGGTTGTACAACGTCTTGGTTCTGAAATAAGTTTGCGTACTCACTAGACATTGTTGCCCCGTTCATTAGATTGTTCTAATGTTTTCTGTTTTCATGCTTGTGATGGTTCATTAGATTTGTTTGTTCCCTGTTTGCTTCTTCAGCTTCCTACAGCTTAAGCAGGTGAGGATTTTGTTGGATTTTTAGCTTACTCTTTCGAGAAACCAGATTATGTTGGATTTTTGTAGCCTTGCAAATTCAAATCAAAACATCAACTCAGGAACTATTTACTGTCAGGTTTTGTCCATGTCAAATTTTACTTGGACGTTTTCATAGGTATTACGAGGATAAGGCCTTTTGCATTAGGGTGCTGAGTTTTGGCTGAAGTTGAGCTTGCAATCTAGGTGCAGTGGACATGTACGATGTACCTAGTTCATTTAAAAAAATGAGGGGAACCTAGTTCATCAAATGAGAGCTTCACGCTAAAAATGCTCAATTGTGGGCTTTGCTCGTTTGTGCAAAAGGGAGCAAGAATTGATGGGCCATCTTTTTTTTTTCAGATGCCGTGCTTCACGTTAAGGGTGGTTAAGCTTAGAAAGCCTTGACACCATGCCAGGAGAGTTTTCATTTGTGTCTAAAAAAAAGGAGAGTATTCATTTTTGTAAAGTATTTAAAAAAAAATATGTGTCATGCACGACTGAATCTATACTAGAATTTGAGCTTGTTCGAGCTAACATGTATCGGAGCTACGCTAAAAAGGTTGGTTCATTTTCTGCCCTGAGCATCAAATGAGATTCAGACTTGACTTGCTTCCCTTGAAGTTGATCTCGGATGGAGAAGGGAAAATATCACCTCACTCAGCTCACGGGTCTCGATGGACTTTGTATCTTTGCCCATGCGCTGTTAAATTCTCCACAGAAGGTCTGAGGCTCGGAGCCAAACAGCCAAAACCCTCTGAAAACGGGCCCAGTCACTCGGCAGCAATGCCCAGAGCGGCAGCAAGTCGTGCGTGGCCCAATATGGATGGAGCATGCCGTTGGTTCGGTGCGCCAATTGCACTGGACTGTTCTGTTGACTTGCCACGGCTTGCGGCATAGCGTTGCTTGCACTCATGGTGGAAAAGAACAACGCCGCGCTCTGCTTTTGCTCCGGTGCCCAATTGCGTGCCTCTCATGGTCCTGCGCCGCTGCACCGTGCATGCTCTCTTGGATGCCATGGCGTGCAGGGCTTTGGCCATTGGCCGGCCACCCTGCCTGACCGGGATAGGTCGTCCTTGGTCACAGGCCTTTTCGAGTGCAGAAAACCATGGCCCTCTTCTCTCGGGCCACCGCCTCGCCGTACGTGTGTGTGGGGACTTGCGAGAGTATATGGGAATCGCTCGCCCGGCTTCATCATTTCCAATCATGGTGCCATGGGCCGCCTGCTCCGTTTCGCTGGCCGGAAATGCGGGCTGCTTTAGGTTGTGTTTGGGACGCTTTAGATATGCCTGCTGGTTGATCCAGGATTTGAAGTGTTTTATGGGGGGATTCGTACTGAAACAGTTCAAATGTTTTGTGTGACGGAGACCAGGATCAGAATTGCTAGCAATGAACGTGCCACTATGTGGCTGTCAAATCAAATCCAACGGGATAACTGATACTAACTGCCAACGAGAGGCACTCCTACGTCTTGTGTGAAGTTAAGTTTTGCAACACCACCCTAGCTAGACCCTAGTCGCCTTCCAAAAGGAGGCCCTACTACGATGCAACTTGGGAGTGCACTTTCTTCAATCAAAAAGGAAAAGAAAAAACTTGCAAGGGCACTCCGGCTGGCTCGTTCACGGTTGACTGACACGGCCAAATCCTGCTCCTTTATTCCGGCGCCGTGCCGTCGCCATCGGCGCCTGTAAGGAGACAGCAGGGCGTCATGCCCGCATCGATCCCCGCCAGATACGATGGGCTCCAGCGCCGGCGTCCGGCCACGGGATCTTCTCCTCCTGCCTGTCGCCGCCGTGTCATGGGATCGCCCCGATGGCGACGCCGCCCGCTAGACGCCCGATCTGCCCGTGCTCCACGGCGTACGTACGATGAATCCCAGCGCGGCTGCAGTGCAAACACTCGCGCTCCGGCCCGCGTTTCAACTGTCCCGAGGCGTCGTACGGCGGTACGCCATGGAATACGGTAACCTGTATGTAGAAATTACATACGGAAGGGTGTAAATTCTCGGAGAGAAAACGATGATCTCTTGGGCTGGTGTATGCCGACCACGATCTGAGCGTGCCGGACAAACATGTTTGGTCGGAGGTAGTATGAAACCAATCGCCCGTAAAAGATCCTACAAAACATTCACACACACACACACACACTGACACACATGTTAAGTGGGGACACTTGGCCTGCAGAAATCCGAGATCGTCGTGTGGTGGCAGCAACGCCTCCTCCGGCCCTCTGCTCCTCTACCTCAGCTGCAAGTACATGTGACGCGTTCAGGCTCAGAACCAGCCAAGCTGCCGCTGCTGCTACCCTACTCTACAGTCTACACATGAGTCCATTGGGGGTCTCATGGCACGCACTGCGCCGGCGCTGCCACCGATCTCTCTTCTCGGCGAAACCCCTCTTTCCAGCTGAAGCCAGCGCCGCTGCGCACGCACCCAGGCCGCTAGCAAAGCCCAAAGAGAAGGGAAGGTCGTACGCTCCTGCAGTGGACACAGTGAAAATATTTAACGCTCCTCGGCCGGTCAGGTACCGTCTCGGCTTCCACAGCTACGCTGCAGGGGCGTTCAAAACGGCAGCACCTACGAGGGTACAGCACGGTCACTGTGTCTGACTCCACGAGATCGTAGGCCGGTAGGCGCACCGAATCGGTCGCACCGGTGCGACCGGTACTGTCCGTGCCTGCCCCATGAATGAGACTGAAGGCGTAGTTTATGCGGAGATTTTTTTTCTAAACATAGTACAGACACATACGCTTATACTCCGTCCGTTTCAAAATACTTGACTTCTATTTATTCAAAAATAAATATACCTATATACTAAAACATGTCTAGATACATCTATATTTTGACAAATGAAAGACATATTGTGAAACGGAGGGAGTACATGTCAGCGTACGACAATCTATTGGCCAAGAAGCCCCTCTGCGTTCGGCTATGGGCTCGCAACACACAAACAGCAGAACCAACCACGAAGCGCACGATCAGTTTACCCAGGTTTGGGTCATTGTGAAGCATAAAACCCTACGCCTATTTTGGATGAAACAATAAGTGAAAATGCCCAAGTTACAAGAGTGCACAACCTTGTCGGCAAGGAGCTCAGGAGGTGCACCTAGCTAGTGCATTGGGCAGGGTGTCGACCCTTGTAAAAGTAGCCATGGACCTCTTTTTATAGATGAAAGGGGTTACCATAGTGGCAAAATAGTAAATACACGAAATGAATAGTGTCTACAATGCTATCATACCTAACCCTACTGGTATAGGATAGAAACACTAATTGCGCCTTAGATGTCACGCTCGGGGTGAATGCCGGCAAAGGGGTCTAGTTCCACCTGTGTCGTTAGCCCAGCTACCTTTTATTATAATGACATGCCATCTGAACGGATGTCAATAAATTTGATCATCAGGCGGCATGGTGCCACGTGCCCCCAACAAGCTTCACCTAACTACCCGCGCGCTTGCCATCTGTCAGCAAACCACTGACAGGCCGCTGAGCTGGAGCGATGGAGGGAGCTTGCCGGCCCGAGCCTTTTCGGCTTGGAACTTGCCGGCAGCCTAAGTCTTGAGCTCCAGTACTTAGTACTTCTCAATGACCTGCCTCGAGGTCTTCTTCATGGTTTTGATTACCAAGTCTTGAGTACTTGGAATAATCTTGCCTTCTGCCAAGCCCTTCCTGGCGAGGAGGCTGTCGCTGTCTGTGCATAGTCAGGGGTATTGAACACCCTGCTGGGAAACATTGCATGGAAAACAAAAAAACTCTACGCACACGCAATGATCTATCCATGGAGATGCATAACAACGAGGGGGGAGGGAGTGTCTACGTACCCTCGTAAATCGTAAGCGGAAGCGTTTGACAACGCGGTTGATATAGTCAAACTTCTTCTAGCTCCGACCGAAGTACCGAACGTACGACACCTCCGAGTTCTGCACACGTTCAACTCGGTGACGTCCCTCGTCTTCTTGATCCAGCAAGATGTCAAGGAAGTAGATGAGTTCCATCAGCACGATGGTGCGGTGACGGTGATGGTGAAGTGATCCTCGCAGGGCTTCGCCTAAGCACCGCGAAAATATGACCGGGGGTGTAAACTGTGGAGGGGCGCGCCGCACATGGCTAACAATTGATGTTGTATATTCTAGACACCCCCTTCCCACATATATATAGGTGGGAGGGGGAGGGGAGGCAGCCAGGGGGCGCCCCAAGTGGCGTCCCCCCCTTTCCTTTTTTCATAGGAGAATAAAGGGAAGGGGGAAGAGAGAAAGGAAGGGAGGCGAACTCCCTTTTTCCTTCTC
Organism: Triticum urartu; assembly: GCF_003073215.2. Taxonomy (NCBI): domain Eukaryota; kingdom Viridiplantae; phylum Streptophyta; class Magnoliopsida; order Poales; family Poaceae; genus Triticum; species Triticum urartu. The sequence goes on along the minus strand of NC_053024.1, from coordinate 138,816,313 downwards.
CCAACTCGACCTACTATCATAGGGGGGCGCCACCCCTTGTGGGCTAGTGTTCTCCCCTCTCATGGCCCATATGGCCCATATATTCCCCCTGGGGGTTCCCGTAATCCCTCTGGTACTCTGATAAATACCCGATACACTCCGGAACACTTTCGGTGTACGAATACTATTGTCCTATATATCAATCTTTACCTCTAGACCATTTGGAGACTCCTAGTCATGCCCGTGATCTCATCCAAGACTCCGAACAACATTCGGTCACCAAGTCACATAACTCATAGAATAGAATATCGTCATTGAACGTTAAGCGTGCGGACCCTACGGGTTCGAGAACTATGTAGACATGACCGAGACATGTCTCCAGTCAATAACCAATAGCGGAACCTGGATGCTCATATTGGCTCCTACATATTCTACTAAGATCTTTATTGGTCGAATCGTTATGACAACATACGCAATTCCCTTTGTCTATCGGTATGTTACTTGCCCGAGATTCGATCGTCGGTATCTTCATACCTAGTTCAATCTCGTTACCGGCAAGTCTCTTTACTCAGTCCGTAATACATCATCCTGTAACTAACTCATTAGTCACTTTGCTTGCAAGTCTTCTTATGATGTGTATTATCGAGAGGGCCCAGAGATACCTCTCCGATACTTGGAGTGATAAATCCTAATCTCGATCTATGCCAACTCAACAAACACCTTCGGAGATACCTGTAGAGCATCTTTATAATCACCGAGTTACGTTGTGATGTTTGATAGCACATAAGGTATTCCTCCGTTATTCGGGAGTTGCATAATCTCATTGTCGAAGGAATATGTATTTGACATGAAGAAAGCAATAGCAATAAAACTGAACGATCAATATGCTAAGCTAACGGATGGGTCTTGTCCATCACATCATTCTCCTAATGATGTGATCTCGTTATCAAATGACAACTCATGTCCATGGTTAGGAAATCTTAACCATATTTGATCAACGGGCTAGTCAAGTAGAGGCTCACTAGGGACACATTGTTTGTCTATGTATTCACACATGTATTTAGGTTTCCGATCAATACAATTCTAGCATGAATAATAAACATTTATCATGAATAAGGAAATATAAAATAAAAACTTTATTATTGCCTCTAGGGCATATTTCCTTCAATCTCCCACCTGCACTAGAGTCAATAATCTAGATTACATTGTAAATGTTTCTAACACCCATGGAGTCTTGGTGCTGATCACGTTTTGCTCGTGGAAGAGGCTTAGTCAACGGGTCTGCTATATTCAGATTCATATGTATTTTGCAAATCTGTGTCTCCCTCCTTAACTTGTTCATGGGTGGAGTTGAAGCGTCTCTTGATGTGTTTGGTTCTTTTGTGAAATCTAGATTCCTTCGCTAAGGTAATTGCCCCAGTATTGTCACAAAAGATTTTCATTGGACCCGATGCACTAGGTATTACACCTAGGTCGGATATGAACTCTTTCATCCAGACTCCTTCATTTGCTGCTTCCGAAGTAGCTATGTACTCCGCTTCACACGTAGATCCCGCTATGACGCTCTGTTTGGAACTACACCAACTGGCAGCTCCACCATTCAATATAAATACGTATCCGGTTTGTGACTTAGAGTCATCCGGATCAGTGTCAAAGCTAGCATCGACGTAACCATTTACGACGAGCTCTTTGTCACCTCCATAAACGAGAAACATATCCTTGGTCCTTTTCAGGTACTTCAGGATGTTCTTGACCGCTATCCAGTGATCTACTCCTAGATTACTTTGGTACCTCCCTGTGGCAAGGCACACATCAGGTCTTGTACACATCATTGCATACATGATAAAACCTATGGCTGAGGCATAGGGAATGACTTTCATTTTCTCTCTATCTTCTGCAGTTGTCGGTCGTTGAATCTGACTCAACTTCACACCTTGTAACACATGCAAGAATCCTTTCTTTGACTGGTCCATTTTGAACTTCTTTAAAACTTTGTCAAGGTATGTGCTTTGTGAAAGTCCTATTACGCATCTTGATCTATCTCTATAGAACTTGATGCCCAATATATAAGCAGCTTCATCGAGGTCTTTCATTGAAAAACTCTTATTCAAGTATCCTTTTATGCTATCCAGAAATTCTACATCATTTCCAATCAACAATATGTCATCCACATATAATATTAGAAATGCTATAGAACTCCCACTCACTTTCTTGTAAATACAGGCTTCTCCGAAAGTATATATAAAACCATATGCTTTGATCACCTCATCAAAGCGTATATTGCAACTCTGAGATGCTTGCACTAGTCCATAGATGGATTGCTGGAGCTTGCACACTTTGTTAGCACCTTTAGGATTGACAAAACCTTCTGGTTGCATCATATACAACTCTTCTTTAAGAAATCCATTAAGGAATGTGGTTTTGACGTCCATTTGCCAGATTTCAAAATCATAAAATGCGACAATTGCTAACATGATTCGGGCAGACTTAAGCATCGCTACGGGTGAGAAAGTCTCATCGTAGTCAACTCCTTGAACTTGTCGAAAACCTTTCGCGATAAGTCGAGCTTTGTAGACAGTAACATTACCATCAGCTTCAGTCTTCTTCTTGAAGATCCATTTGTTCTCTATGGCTCGCCGATCATCGGGCAAGTCCACCAAAGTCCACACTTTGTTCTCATACATGGATCCTATCTCAGGTTTCATGGCCTCAAGCCATATATTGGAATCTGGGCTCATCATAGATTCTTCATAGTTCGTAGGTTCGCCATGGTCTAGTAACATGACTTCCAAAACAGGATTACCGTACCACTCTGGTGCGGATCATGCTCTGGTTGACCTATGAGGTTCAATAGTAACTTGATCTGAAGTTTCATGGTCATCATCATTAGCTTCCTCTCTAGTTGGTGTAGGCATCACGGGAACGAATTTCTCTGATGAGCTACTTTCCAAATTGAGAGAAGGTACACCTACCTCATCAAGTTCTGCTTTCCTCCCACTCACTTCTTTCGAGAGAAACTCCTCTAGAAAGGTTCCATTCTTGGCAAAAAAGATCTTGCCTTTGGATCTGTGGTAGAAGGTGTACCCAATTGTTTCCTTAGGTATCCTATGAAGATGCACTTCTCCGATTTGGGTTCGAGCTTATCAGGCTGAAGCCTTTTGACATAAGTGTCGCAACCCCAAACTTTAAGAAACGACAACTTAGGTTTCTTGCCAAACCATAGTTCATACGGTGTCGTCTCAACGGATTTATACGGTGCCCTATTTAACATGAATGCAGCTGCCTCTAATGCATAACCCCAAAACGATAGTGGTAAGTCGGTAAGAGACATCATAGATCGCACCATATCTAATAAAGTACGGTTACGACGTTCGGACACACCATTACGCTGTGGTGTTCCAGGTGGCATGAGTTGTGAAACTATTCCACATTGTTTTAAATGTAGGCCAAACTCGTAACTCAAATATTCGCCTCCGCGGTCAGATCGTAGAAACTTTATTTTCTTGTTACGATGATTCTCCACTTCACTCTGAAATTCTTTGAACTTTTCAAATGTTTCACACTTGTGTTTCATTAAGTAGATATAACCATATCTGCTCAAATCATCTGTGAAGGTCAGAAAATAATGATACCCGCCGCGTGCCTCAACACTCATCGGACTGCATACATCGGTATGCATTATTTCCAATAAGTCATTGGCTCGCTCCATTGTTCCGGAGAATGGAGTTTTAGTCATCTTGCCCATGAGGCATGGTTCACAAGTATCGAATGATTCATAATCAAGTGATTCCAAAAGTCCATCTACATGAAGTTTCTTCATGCACTTTACACCAATATGACCTAAACGTCAGTGCCACAAATATGTTGCACTATCATTATAAACTTTTCATCTTTTGGCATCAATATTATGAATATGTGTATCACCACAATCGAGATTCAACATAAATAGACCACTCTTCGTGGGTGCATGACCATAAAAGATATTACTCATATAAATAGAACAACCATTATTCTCCGATTTAAATGAATAACCGTCTCGCACTAAACAAGATCCAGATATAATGTTCATGCTCAACGCTGGCACCAAATAACAATTATTCGGGTCTAAAACTAATCCCAAAGGTAGATGTAGAGGTAGCGTGCCGACATCAATCACATCGACCTTGGAACCATTCCCGACGCGCATCGTCACCTCTTCCTTAGCCAATCTTCGTTTAATCCGTAGCTCTTGTTTCAAGTTACAAATATGAGCAACCGAACCAGTATCAAATACTCAGGCGCTACTACGAGCACTAGTAAGGTACACATCAATAACATGTATATCAAATATACCTTCGTTCACTTTGCCATCCTTCTTATCCGCCAAATACTTGGGGCAGTTCCGCTTCCAGTGACCAGTCCCTTTGCAGTAGAAGCACTCAGTTTCAGGCTTAGGTCCAACTTTGGGCTTCTTCCTGGGAGTGGGAACTTGCTTACCATTCTTCTTGAAGTTCCCCTTCTTTCCCTTGCCCTTTTTCTTGAAACTAGTGGTCTTGTTAACCATCAACACTTGATGCTCCTTCTTGATTTCTACCTCCGTAGCTTTGAGCATTGCGAAGAGCTCGGGAATTGTCTTCTCCATCCCTTGCATATTATAGTTCATCATGAAGCCTTTGTAGCTTGCTGGCAGTGATTGGAGAACTCTGTCAATAACACTATCATCTGGAAGATTAACTCCCAGCTGGGTCAAGTGATTATGATACCCAGACATTTTGAGTATGTGTTCACTGACAGAACTGTTCTCCTCCATCTTGCAGCTATAGAACTTGTTGGAGACTTCATATCTCTCAACTCGGGAATTTGCTTGAAATATTAACTTCAACTCTTGGAACATCTCATATGCTCCATGACATTCAAAACGCCTTTGAAGTCTCGATTCTAATCCGTAAAGCATGGCACACTGAACTATCGAGTACTCATCAGATCGAGCTTACCAGACATTCAAAACATCAGCATCTGCTCCTGTAGCAGGCCTTTCACCTAGCGGTGCATCAAGGACATAATTCTTTTGTTCAGCAATGAGAATAATCCTCAAGTTACGAACCCAGTCCTTGTAGTTGCTACCATTATCTTTCAACTTTGCTTTCTCTAGGAACGCATTAAAATTCAGGGGAATGGTAGCATGAGCCATTGATCTACAACATAGTTATACTATCAGGACTAAGTTCATGATAAATTAAGTTCAATTAATCAAATTACCTAAGAACTCCCACTTAGATAGACATCTCTCAAGTCATCTAAATGATACGTGATCCAAATCAACTAAACCATGTCCGATCATCACGTGAGATGGAGTAGTCATCAATGGTGAACATCTCTATGTTGATCATATCTACTATATGATTCACGTTCGACCTTTCGGTCTCAATTGTTCCGAGGCCATGTTTGTACATGCTAGGCTTGTCAAGTTTAACCCAAGTATTCCGCATGTGCAAAACTGTCTTGCACCCGTTGTATGTGAACGTAGAGTCTATCACACCCGATCATCAGGTGGTGTCCCAACACGATGAACTGTAGCAACGGTGCATACTCAGGGAGAACACTTTTACCTTGAAATTTAGTTAAGGGATCATCTTATAATGCTACCGCCGTACTAAGCAAAATAAGATGCATAAAAGATAAACATCACATGCAATCAAAATATGTGACATGATATGGCCATCATCATCTTGTGCTTTTGATCTCCATATCCAAAGCATCGTCATGATCTCCATCATCACCAGCTCGACACCTTGATCTCCATCGTAGCGCCATGGTCGTATCGCCAACTATTGCTTCCACAACTATCGCTAACGCATAGTGATAAAGTAAAGCAATTACATGGTGTTTGCATTTCATACAATAAAGAGACAACCATAAGGCTCCTGTCGGCTGTCAGATATCTTACAAAACATGATCATCTCATACAAAAACGTTTATCACATCATGTCTTGACCATATCACATCACAACATGCCCCGCAAAAACAAGTTAGACATCCTCTACTTTGTTGTTGCAAGTTTTACGTGGATGCTACGAGCTTCGAGCAAAAACTGTTCTTACGTACGCATCAAACCACAATGGTGTTTCGTCAAGTTTGCTGTTTTAACCTTCTTCAAGGTTTGTCCACAGTCAAATTCGCTTCAATAAAAATAGGAGAAATAGAGACCTGCCAGCCACCTTTATGCAAAACTAGTTGCATGTCTGTCGGTCGAACCGGTCTCTGCATGGACATGTAAGGTTGGTCCGGGCCACTTCATCCCACAATACTGCCAAATCAAAATAAGACGTTGGTGGTAAGAAGTATGACTATCACCGCCCACAACTCGTTGTGTTCTACTCGTGCATATCATCTATGCATAGACCTGGCTTAGATGCCACCGTTGGGAAACGTTGCATGGAAAACAAAAAATTCTACGCACACGCAATGATCTATCCATGGAGATGTATAACAATGAGGGGGAGAGTGTGTCTACGTACCCTCATAGACCGTAAGCGGAAGCGTTTGACAATGCAGTTGATGTAGTTGAACTTCTTCTAGCTCCGACCGATCAAGTACCGAACGTACGACACCTCCGAGTTCTGCACACATTCAGCTCGGTGACGTCCCTTGTCTTCTTGATCCAGCAAGATGTCGAGGAAGTAGATGAGTTCCCTGATCATGACGGCATGGTGATGGTGAAGTGATCCTCGTAGGGATTCGCCTAAGCACCGCGAAAAAATGACCGGGGGTGTAAATTGTGGAGGGGGCGCCGCACACGGCTAACAATTGATCTTGTATATTCTAGGCTCCCCTCCCCACATATATATAGGTGGGAGGGGAGGGGAGGCAGCCAGGGGGCGCCCTAAGTAGGATCCGAATCCTACTTGGGATTTCCCCAAGTGGCGCCCCCCTTTCCTTTTTTCACCGGAGAAGAAATGGAAGGGGGAAGAGAGAAAGGAAGGGGGGCTAACCCCCTTTTTCCTTCTCCCAGTTCGGCCTACTGTCATAATGGGGGGCGCCACCCCCTGTGGGCTAGTGTGCTCCCCTCTCATGGCCCATATGGCCCATATATTCCCCCGGGGGGGGGGGGTTCCGATAACCCCTCCGGTACTCCGATAAATACCCGATACGCTTCGGAACACTTCCAGTGTCCGAATACCATCGTCCTATATATCAATCTTTACCTCTATACCATTTCGAGACTCCTCGTCATGTCCGTGATCTCATCCGAGACTCCGAACAACATTCGGTCACCAAATCACATAACTCATATAATACAATATCGTCATCGAATGTTAAGCGTGTGGACCCTACAGGTTTGAGAACTATGTAGACATGACCGAGACATCTCTCCGGTCAATAATCAATAGCGGAACCTGGATGCTCATATTGGCTCCTACATATTCTACGAAGATCTTTATCGGTCAAACCGTTATGACAACATACACAATTCCCTTTGTCTATCAGTATGTTACTTGCCTGAGATTCAATCGTCGGTATCTTCATACCTAGTTCAAACTCGTTACCGGCAAGTCTCTTTATTCATTCCGTAATACATCTTCCTATAAATAACTCATTAGTCACTTTGATTGCAAGGCTTCTTATGATGTGTATTACCGAGAGGGCTAGAGATACCTCTCCGATACTCGGAGTGACAAATCCTAATCTCGATCTATGCCAACTCAACAAACACCTTCGGGGATACCTGTAGAGCATCTTTATAATCACTGAGTTAGGTTGTGACATTTGATAGCACAACACACAAGGCATTCCTCCGGTATCCGGGAGTTGCATAATCTCATAGTCGAAGGAATATGTATTTGACATGAAGAAAGCAATAGCAATAAAACTAAACGATCAATATGCTAAGCTAACGGATGGGTCCTGTCCATCACATCATTCTCCTAATGATGTGATCTCTTTATCAAATGACAACTCATGTCCATGGTTAGGAAACCTTAACCATCTTTGATCAACGAGCTAGTTAAGTAGAGGCTCACTAGGGACACATTGTTTGTCTATGTATTCACACATGTATTTAGGTTTCTGATCAATACAATTCTAGCATGAATAATAAACATTTATCATGAATAAGGAAATGTAAAATAACAACTTTATTATTGCCTCTAGGGCATATTTCCTTCAGTCTCCCACCTGCACTAGGGTCTTGTCCATCACATCATTCTCCTAATGATGTGATCTCGTTATCAAATGACATCGCATGTCCATGGTTAGGAAACCTTAACCATCTTTGATCAACGAGCTAGTCAAGTAGAGGCTCACTAGGGACACATTGTTTGTCTATGTATTCACACATGTATTTAGGTTTCCGATCAATACAATTCTAGCATGAATAAAGGAAATATAAAATAACAACTTTATTATTGCCTCTAGGGCATGTTTACTTCACATCCATTTTCAATACACTGAAAATACATATGCACATATACTCAACCTTATAAACACACGCACGCACACCCTAACCCTATGACCACCTTCGAGAGATTGATACAACACATCATCTTGAAATTGACGTAGTCGCCATGGATGCCTTCGTAGTCAATGGGAACATCTTCTCCCACTGAACGCACACCACCGACGGAAGGACTAAAGTAAACCAAAAAAAAATATGAGCACCGGTATCAAGTCTAGGATTTGAACTCTAGTGGGCTGGGAAAAGTGAAGCGGTGAAACATGCTGATAAAGAAATGTGGCATGTCATAACTGTAGTAATGAAACAAACAATAGCCAGAAGCAACGGTAACACTTATGGCAATGTGTGGCATTGAAGCCACCTTTCAAAAAACCCTAGTGTCGGTGTCAAAACCGGCAAACCTCGGGGTAGGGGGTCCCAAGCTGTGGATCTCGGATCGAGGGTAACAGGAAGAAGGGAGACAGGTTCGGGCCCTCTTGATGGAGGTAAAACCCTACGTCCTACTCTTGTTTATATTGATGGAGATGTATCAAGTACAGAGTTGATCTACCTCGAGATCAGAAGTTGTATTCTACCTCTAGGGCTAGAAGAATGCAATTGTGATTCCGTCCCCTCTACAGGCTAAACCCTTTGGCTTATATACACGCCAAGTAGGGCATCTAGGGTTACATAGTCGGTATATGAGGATCGCATGGAGCAGCCACACGGGGCGAGTCGTGACAGATGTCACTAGGGAGAACTGCCTCTGCTCCGTAAACCATGAAGAAATGCATGTAACCCGTAGATCTGTTGGGGGTAGTATTGATACTCCATAACACTAAGGGCAACTCTTCCACCCAACAACCCGACGTCCTTTGCAAAGGAACCATAAGCCGGGGCTTGATGCCTCTCAAAATTTCTTGATTGGCTCTCTCAGCTTGACCATTGGACTGGGGGTGAGCCACTGATGATACATCAAGTCGAATATGCTCTCGTTGACAAAACTCTTTCATAGCACCCTTGGACAGATTAGTGCCATTATCAGTTATAATGTTGTGGGGAAAGCCAAAATGGAAAATCAACTTTTTGATGAATTGAAACACCGTCGCCGCGTCACACTTACTAACCGGCTCTGCTTCAACCCACTTTGTAAACTTGTCAACCGCCACCGTTCTAGAGGTCATGCCTGCCTCCACCGAAGTTGTCTGATAAGCCGAAGAATATTGATGAGCCGCTTGCTGAGCCGCCAGCTCCGCCTCCCGACGCACTCTGCCCTGATCCACCAGAGTTTGAGCATTGGTACCACCGCGCGCCGGGTCATGTCCAGAAGGCTGGTTACGACGCTGTTCACTGCTTGAAACCGCCGGTGAGTCAATGTGCCTGCTGTAACTCCGGCTTGGACGAGGGGTTGAGTGAATCCTCTCGCGACTATAAGAATAAGCCGCTTGCTGCTCCAATGCTGTCTGAAGAAGTTCTCTGGTCCTCAACGGTTCAATCGCCGCTGGAGACTCGCCTTCAACTGGTAGAGCCGCCAATCGCGTTGCTGCATCAATCATATTGTCCAAAGGGTTAGAATAGTGACCCGATGGCGTTGAAACATGCTGAGGCGGGGTATTATTCACACGCAAAGAGCCCATCGTGCGTGGCTGAATCGACACCCCATCCCCCGACGCTTCAACCGTCCGGTTTACCACCGGCGGGTCACTGGTCCCTGCCCCAAGCGTATTGAAGAGGTTCCTTGGCTCATAAACCGGGGGTAGATGACTCCGGTGTCTCCTCCTAATGACCTCATTTGAAGCATTCTGATACAACGTGAGCCGGAAGGAATCCGCTTGGATCCGCTGTGCCTGAGCATCTAAAATAGCCTGTTCTGCAGCCATCCTAGCATTCTCAGCCGCCAACTCTTCCTTGGCTTGAGCTATCTCGCCTCGCAACTTAGCCACATCTACCTTGCGCTGTTCCTGGTTATCCGGGGTTACTTCCACCCCCATCAGAGTCGCCAGAGCTTCTAACAATTCTGTGAGAACTTGAGCCGGCGGGCGCGCAGAGCCGCTAGCACCAGCCGCCACCGCAACCATTGAACTAGAGGTCATAGCCGCGTTGGTTGTTGAACCAAGCGCCGACTGTGTGCCAGCCATGAAGATCACAACCCTGTTCGGTGGCTCGTAGGGGTCCGGAATGCTGTCACCATCGGAATAGCCCCCAAGCCGTCCGTCTTGCAGTTGATACAATGAATCAGTCTCGCCCATGGACGACTCACCATCAAAATAGATGACCGTCTCATCGCCAGACACAGATCCTTCCTCAAATTCCGCCCATGGATAAATCCAACAAAGGAACGCTTCACGGCAGGTTGAACTCGGGTGAGTCGTTGTCGGCGTTCTGGGAACAGGGGTCCCCACACTTGCCTGCCTGCGGCCTACGGCGTGGCTCAAGTGGGGGCCCAGCGCGGCCCATCTTCATCAGCTCAAGCTCAAGACCCTCGCGAGGGGCCAAGCCTTGCAGGGCGGATGACCGGAAGCTTCCTCAGAGGCAGCCTCATCAGGCAGGCTCGCGAGGAGGCGGAGAGATCAAGGCAGGGGTACCTCGCGAGGAGCCCGTGACGCAAGCCATGACGATCGAGACCAGGCGGGCGCCGGCCTGCGTAGTGTCCTTGTTTCCCCTTTGGTGCAAAGGGGGAAAGCACAGGCCGAGGCATCGGGCAAAGGTTACCATTCCGGTGCAACGAGACCAAGACCAGCAGAGCGGCAGGACGGAGGTCACCGTGGAGCCCAAGATGGCGTCATCACCAGTGCTTTTGGCAGCCGAAGACCACCTTTGGTCAGGATAACTTGTACTAGATGTTCCCCTTCAAAATGGCCAATTGTTGGCTCCCTTCCCGCTCATTATTTGGGGAGAGGCCCAGGGCTTCTATAAATAGAGCTAGCCACCACAGAGTAAAAAAGAGAGAAAAGGAGGAGAGAGAGAGAGATCTGATAGAACCCTACCAAAGAGAGGACAGCTAGAGATCTGATAGAGCCCTAGCAGAGAGAGAGGCGATTGAACTCACCCAAACAGTTCATCGCACCAGTTTAAGAACACCTCTCGCGAGGCTGTTCTTCCCTTGTACTGTTCATCATCAGCCCCTGAGGCAATCCACCACACCACACACTGGAGTAGGGTATTACACCACAACGGTGGCCCGAACCAGTATAAACCTCGTGTCCCTTGTGTTGTTCATTGTTTCTAGCTTAGATCACATGAGGAGATTAGACGTAGACCGGTAGGGGAGAGATCTCCGCGCGCACCCCAGTGTTCGAACCACAAGGGTCTGCCGGAACCTGAAATCCGACATTTGGCGCGCCAGGTAGGGGTGCGCCAGAATCTTTCTTCCGCTGTTCGCGTGCGATCTTCCGTCGAGCCCATGGCTGACGCTCGTCGGGCTCACGCTGAGCGTCAAGTTGCTCTCGCCACCCGCGTCGCCCAGACTGCGCCCGTCGGCGGACGCCCTCGTCGTTCCCCGTCGCCCGCCGCCAACGCCGCCACCGGCCCAGCGGGGAACGAGCAGCAGGCCTCGTCCCAGCATCATTCGGTACGACGGGAGGGCCGCACCGCTACACCATCGCTGACTCCAGCTGCTTCGTTGTCCCACGCCCGTTGCGCCCCCACGGACGCGCACGCCGCGCTGCTCCTGGCAAGAGAGCTCTTGCACTACCGCCCCGTCGACAATGTCTACGAGGACTGGCTCGCCCGCATCACCGAGCTCGTCAGTGCCGTAGGGGGCTCCCCCTTGCCGTCCCTCTCGCTACCTCGCCCACCATTCCGCGCAGGAGGCGGGGATCAGGAGGTGCCTCCACCACCTCCTCCCCAAGAAGGCGCCCTGGCTCCAAGGCGCGCAGCCCCAGGGCAAGACCCTCTGCGTCTGGTGCCTGCGCAACAAGAAAGGAGCTGCCAAGAGATCCCTCGTCCCCAAGAAGGTGCTCGCGCGCTCCCAGCGCCGGCGCGCCAAGATCGCGTCCCTGCACCTCCACGCCAAGACCCCACGCTGCTCCAAGCGGCGGCGCGCAGTAATCCCCAGGAGCAAGCCCAGTACCAGCAAAAGGCACTGGTGGCCACAGCAGGCTGCCGTGCCCTCACCCCGGAGCTACGCGACGTCGCATGGCCAGGCAAGTTCAAGCCTGACCTGCCCCCTCGCTACGATGGCACGGCGAACCCCGCGGAGTTCCTACAGCTCTACTAGCTATGCATCGAAGCCACCAATGGAGACGAAAGGGTCATGGCGAACTGGTTCCCCATGGCGCTCAAGGACGGGGCCCGCACCTGGCTCCTGAACCTGGCTCATGGCACAATCTCCTCCTGGGACGAGATGCGCACTCGCTTCATCACCAACTTCCAGGGCACTCGCGACCGGCCCCCAGCCGTGAGCGATCTGCGCCGCATCAAGCAGCAGCAAGGGGAAACCCTGCAGAAATACATCCAGCGCTTCAACAACGCCCGCCTCAAGATCCCCAAGGTGATTGAAGAAGCCATCATCTCGGCCTTCTTCGATGGCGTACGCGACATCAAGATGAAGGAGGAGCTAGCAATCCATGAAGACCTGTGCACATCCCTGGCACTGTTCAACTTGGCGACCAAGTGCGCCAGGGCTGAGGAAGGGCGCCTTTCCCTCCTCGAACTCCCGGCTGCCGACCCAAAAGAGAAGAAGCCCAAGGCTAAGGACGTGAAGCGCAAGGGGGCTGCCATGCTTGCAGCGGAGCCAGACACCAAGCGAGGCCGGGATCAACCTGAGTCGTCCAAGGGCAGCCGGTACTGCGTGTACCACGACCTCCACACCCACAACACCAACGAATGTCAAGAGCTCAGGGCCATGAGGGATGGACGTGTCGACTGACGCCCCGAGCACAATGACATGGGCTATTGTCACACCCTCGATGCGACTATAGCTCCCACGTGTCGAGGCACGACTTAGAGACATAATCGCATTGAAGGCATATGTCGCAAGTTAGGTAATCTTCACAAACATCCCATGTAATATGATAATAACAGGGGATATAACATAGTTGGCTTACACTCGCCACGTCAATCAAGTACATAAATAACATTACATCATCCAAAACACTCATGGCCCGACTACGGTGCCAAAATAAAGAGAACCCAACATGCGACAACGGTCCCAATCACCCCCAACTGGGCACCACTACTGATCATCGGGAAAGGAAACGTAGTATCATTGAGAGTCTTCGTCGAACTCCCACTTGAGCTCACACGCGTCTCCTGGAGCGGAATCATCAGGCCCTGCATCTGGTGTAATAGTAATCTGTGAGCCACGGGGACTCAGCAATCTCGCACCCTCACGATCAAGACTATTTAAGCTTATAGGTGTGGCAAGGTAAAATATGAGTGGAGCTGCAGCAAGCGGCTAGCAAATATGGTGGCTAACATTATTCGCAAAAGAGCGCGAGAAGAGGAGGCAAAGCACGAGCGAGAAACTAGAGAGCAACCTGCGCAAACATTACTCCAACACTGTGTCCACTTCCTGGACTCCGCCAAGAAGAGGCCATCACGGTGACACACTCAGTTGATTCATTTTAAATTATTAAGGTTCAAGTTATCTACAACCGGACATTAACAAATTCCCATCTGCCCATAACCGCGGGCACGGCTTTCGAAAGTTCAATCCCTGCAGGGGAGTCCCAACTTAGCCCATGACAAGCTCTCACGGTCAACGAAGGAATAGACCTCCTCCCAAGACATTCCGATCAGACTCGGTATCTCGGTAACTCAAGACACTTCGACAGGTTAAAACAAGACCAGCAACACCGCCCGAATGTGCCGACAAATCCCGATAGGAGCTGCACATATCTCATTCTCAGGGCACACTCAGATTGTCCTAGGTACGGGTAGGCCAGCCCAGAGTTGCCCCTGGTGACCATCGGTAGCTAACAGGTGGACCAACACTCAGAGGAGCACTGGCCCGGGGGGGTTAAAATAAGATGACCCTTGAGTCTGCAGAACCCAAGGGAAAGAAAAGGCTAGGTGGAAAATGGTAAAACTAAGGTTGGGCATTGTTGGAAAAGTTTTAATCAAGGCAAACTATCAAGGGGTTCCCATTATAACCCAACCGCGTGAGGAACGCAAAATCCGGGAACATAACACCGATATGACGGAAACTAGGGTGGCAAGAGTGGAACAAAACACTAGGCGAGAGGCCGATCCTTCCACCCTTTACCAAGTATATAGATGCATTAAGATAACATGGCAATATAATGATATCCCAACAAGTGAATAAATGTTCCAACAAGGAACGGCCTCCAATCTTCACCTGCAACTAGTAACGCTATAAGAGGGGCTGAGCAAAGCGGTAACATAGCCAATCAACGGTTTTCTAGGACAATGGTGGGTTAGAGGTTTGACATGGAAATTGGGAGGCTGACAAGCAAAAGGTAGGCATCGTAGCATTGGCATAGCAAAGAGCGAGCAAACTAGCATAGCAAAGATAGTAGTGATTTCGAGGGTATGATCATCTTGCCTGCACAGTTGTCAGAGTTGACTGGATCCTCGAAAGCAAACTCAACGGGCTCCTCGTTAGCGAACTCGTCTCCCGGCTCTACCCAAACAAGACAAACAAGCAACAAGGATACAATCAACCACGTGCAAACTCAAACAACATGATGCAAAGATGATATGCTATGCGGGATGCAAAATGCAAGATATGACAGGAAATTCATGAACCTGGCCTCAACTTGGAATTCCAAGGGTGCCACTGGAAAGATGAGATGAAATCGCTTGAAAACGATATAAAGAACGCCGGAATCGGAGTTATGGTTTGGAAATGGCAAGCGATTCAAAATTGACACCGGTCTGCGATTTACAGCAAGTAGGCATCTAAATGCAACGAAATGAACATGCCACAGCACCCAAACATGATAACAAAATACATGGCAGGGATGCACACAAGATGCTTAACAAAAGTCCGGCACTGAGCTACGGCCAAATCATCCATTAGGAGGTTCAAACAAGCATGGCAAAAACGCAAATGGTAAAACAGATCTCAGACTTAGTGAAATTAACACTTGTCTGGAATTTCAGATCATATAGCCCTCTTCGGAGCAACAAAACAACATGCTACAGGACCTGAACATAATCAGTTTTCAGACTTAGTGAAAACTAGGACATGCTGAAACATAACTCACGAAGGCATGTAAACGAGCTCGATGCACTCACTACGGTGCAAGTCATGGCAAGGAAAGCATACAACCATTAAGAAGGCACAAAATGCTAGCTAGACATGGCAAGAACAATGGCATAGCATGCACGGATCAACTACAATAGCATCGGCGAAATCGCAAACAAGTTGACGATCTGCCCAGATTCACAACAAAGCAAAAGTAGAGCTCGATTGACTCAAGCTAGGGTGCACCATAATTGCAAACAAAGGCATGGATGGATAGAGCAAAACAAGATTAACAAAACTCCCTTACTGATCATCCTTAAAAGAGGCACGTATCACTAGGAAACAGCTTGGACATATGGCATCATGAACTAAATAATCCCAGACTTAGTGAAAACTACTAAGTCCCAGAAAACAGATTTACCGGGTGCCTCACTTTGCAAGCTTGCACAAGTCACCACACACATCACAAAAATGCATGGGTTGCACCTCTGGAAAGATAACAAAATCCTTAACAAAACATATGTAGGACTCGCAGGCATAACATGCACACAATAATCATGGCAAAAATGACAAAAGTCTAAGATGAACTAGCAGATCTGACAATTAACTCACGAAGGCCTCTGCTAACAACATTTCGGGCATCAAGATGAACTCAAATGAAAATGATGCAATGGAATGAAATGATGTACTCATAGAGACGAACATTTTGATATGCTATATGCCCAAAACGGAGCTACGGATGCGAAGATATAGCCGGTCAAAGTTTGCATAAAAATTAGGGTTTCGGGAGGAGAAAATCAACCGATCCAAAATATCTCAGATCCAGATCGGCACTGTTCACCGACGCGTCTCCCGAGGTTCGTCGACCGGCGATGGCGGTGGTGGCCGGAGATGGAGGGGAGAGGCCGGGGCCGGGCCGGATCCGGCGAGAGGAGGCGCGGGCGGCGGCGGCGGTGGCGGCGAGGAACGCCGGCGGCTCGGGCGACCGGAGATGGCGGGGCGGCGGCGCCGGCCACCAGGCGCGAGGACGAGGGCGGAGGAGGCGCGGCGCTGGGCGGCGGTGGCTTCGGGCTCGCGGGGGCCCGATCCGGGGCGGCGGCGAGCGGCGGTACAACCACGTGGCGATGCGGGATAGGGCGGCAGCGGTGTGTCCGGCCAGGTCGGACAATGTCCGGCCGGCGTGAGGGGATTTAGGGTTTCGTGGGAGGAGGAGATCCGAAAAACGGGGGGGGGGGGTATATATAGGCATAGAGGGAGCTAGGAGAGTCCAAATGAGGTGCGGTTTTCGGCCACGTGATCGTGATCGAACGCCCTAGGACATGAAGCAGAGTTTGGTGGGTTTTGGGCCAAATTGGAGGGGTGTTGGGCTGCAACACACACGAGGCCTTTTCGGTCCCTCGGTTAACCGTTGGAGTACCAAACGAAGTCCAAATGGTACGAAACTTGACAGGCGGTCTACCGGTAGTAAACCAAGGCCGCTTGGCAAGTCTCGGTTCAATCCCGAAATGTTTAATCCCCACACACGAAAGAAAGCTAGAAATGACCACCGGAGGAGAACGAAGCGCCAAAATGCAAAACGGACAACGGGTAAAAAGCTCGAATGCATGAGACGTACACGTATGCAAATGCAATGCACATGATGACATGATATGAGATGCATGACAACGACCAAAACACACGGAGGCAAAACCCGAACCCGAGAAAATAAATATAACTTAACGCCGGAAACGGCAAGAGTTGGAGTACAAAAAGGGAAAGTTACATCCGGGGCGTTACAACACTCCACCACTACGAAAGGATCTTGTCCCGAGATCTAGGACTGAAAGAACGCCGGGTACTCAGAACGGAGGTGATCCTCGCGTTCCCAGGTAGCTTCACGGTCGGAATGGTGTGACCACTTGACTTTGAGAAATTTGGTCGACTTGTTGCGAGTCTTGCGTTCAGTCTCTTCAAGAATAGCAACTGGGTGCTCACGATAAGAGAGATCTTCTTGGAGCTCAATGCCCTCGAAGTTGACGGTGCGGTCAGGAGTCTTGTAGAACTTTCAAAGCTGAGAGACATGGAACACGTCATGAACATTTGCAAAGTTTGAAGGAAGCTCGAGTTGATAGGCGAGGTCGCCTCTCTTGCTGACAATCTTGAAAGGTCCCACGTATCTAGGGGCAAGCTTCCCTTTGATACCGAAGCGACGAGTACCCTTCATAGGAGAGACGCGGAGGTAAACATGATCTCCGATCTCGAAAGCCAAATCACGGTGCTTACTATCATAGTAGCTTTTCTGGCGGGATTGGGCTGCTTTGAGGTTATCACGAATGACTTTGCACATTTCTTCTGCTTCTGTGATTAAGTCATTACCCAAAAGCTGACGTTCACCGGTTTCAGATCAGTTGAGAGGGGTACGGCACTTCCTGCCGTACAGAATTTCAAAAGGGGCCTTGCCCAAACTTGCTTGAAAACTGTTGTTGTAGGAGAATTCAGCATAAGGAAGACAATCCTCCCACTTCATGCCGAAGGAGATCACACAAGCCCTGAGCATATCTTCAAGAATCTGGTTGACACGCTCGACTTGACCGCTTGTTTGAGGATGGAAAGCTGTGCTGAAGCGGATGTTGGTGCCCATGGCCTTCTGAAAAGAATCCCAAAACTTCGAGGTAAAGATGCTGCCACGGTCTGAAGAGATCACTTGAGGAATACTGTGCAGAGAGACAATGCGAGAGGTATAGAGTTCCGCCAATTGAGCTGCAGTGATCGACTCTTTGATAGGCAGAAAATCAGCCACTTTGGTGAGTTTGTCGATGACAATGAATATAGCATCATTGCCACGCTTGGACTTTGGAAACCCAGTCACGAAGTCCATTTCAATGTGGTCAAACTTCCATTCTGGAATGGCAAGAGGTTGGAGGAGACCTGCTGGCCTTTGGTGTTCTGCCTTCACTCTTCTGCAGACATCACATTCATTCACGAATTGAGCGATCTCGCGCTTCATTCAAGTCCACCAATAAGCTTGCTTAAGGTCCTGATACATCTTCGTGCTCCCAGGGTGGATGGAGAGGAGAAAATTGTGAGCCTCGTTCATGATCACTTTACGGAGGTCACCTTTGGGTACAATGATACGATCCTCGAAGAAGAGTGTGTCCTTGTCATCAAGGCGGTAGCACTTGTACTTGGACTGACTCTTGGCAATCCCAATCTTCACCTTTTTCACCATAGCATCAAGAAGCTGAGCTTGGCGAATCTGGTCTTCTAAGGTAGGAGAGACTTGAAGGTTGGCGAGGAATCCTTGAGGAACAACTTGCAGATTAAGTTTGCGGAAAGCTTCACAAAGCTCGGGTTGATAAGGCTTGAGAATCAGACTGTTGCAGTAAGCTTTCCTGCTCAAAGCGTCAGCAATCACATTAGCCTTGCCTGGAGTGTACTCAATACTCGGATTATGCTCTTGAATCATTTCGACCCATCGAGTTTGCCTGAGGTTGAGATTAGGCTGAGTGAAGATGTACTTGAGACTCTTGTGATCAGTGAAAATGTCCACTTTTCTTCCCAATAGAAGATGTCTCCAAGTCAAAAGAGCATGCACAACTGCCACCAACTCGAGATCATGAGTGGGGTAGTTCTTCTCATTAGGCTTCAACTGGCGAGATGTATAAGCAACAACTTTCTTCTCTTGCATCAATACTGCGCCAAGACCTTGGAGAGAGGCATCACAAAAGACCTCGTACGGCTTGGATTCATCAGGTGGAGTCAGAACTGGAGCAGTGATCAATTTCTCTTTCAAAGTGTTGAAAGCAATATCACACTTCGGAGACCAAATGTACTTGACGTGCTTCTGAAGAAGATTAGAGAGAGGCTTCGCGATCTTGGAAAAGTTTTCAACGAATCTTCGGCAATAGCTTGCGAGACCGAGAAAACTGCGGAGTTGCTTCATGTTCTGAGGAGGTTCCCAATTCACAATTGCAGACACCTTCTCAGGATTCACGGCAATGCCCTTGGCAGAGATGATATGACTAAGATAAAGAACCTCATCGAGCCAAAATTCACACTTGGAGAACTTGGCGTAGAACTGATGTTCTCTGAGCTTATCAAGAACCAAACGCAAATGCTTGGCATGATCTTCCTTGTTCTTCGAGAAAACCAGAATGTCGTCGAGATAGACCAAAACGAAGTCATTGGTGTAGGCATTGAAGATGAAATTCATCATGCGAGAGAACGTCGGAGGAGCATTGGCGAGGCCAAAAGACATGACAGTGTATTCATATGAACCAAAGCTTGTTCTGAATGCTGTCTTGGGAATATCTTCTTCACGAATGCGAATCTGGTGATAACCCATACGGAGATCAAGCTTGGAGAATTCTTGAGCACCTTTGAGTTGTTCGAACAGCTCATTGATGTTGGGAAGTGGGTATTTGTTCTTGATGGTCTTCTTGTTCACTGGACGGTAATCAACACAAAGTCGGTCCGTTCCATCCTTCTTCTTCACAAAAAGAACACCAAAACCCCACGGAGAAGAACTAGGCCGGATGAGACCCATTCTTTCTTTCTCATCGAGTTGCTTCTTCAGCTCCTTCAACTCTTCTGGTCCGAGCTTGTAAGGACGTTTGCACACAGGTTCCGTACCAGGCTCAAATTCAATAACGAATTCAACTGGCCGGTGCGGAGGCATTCCTGGGAGCTCTTCTAGAAAGACGTCTTGATATTCGCAAACGACTAGAATTTGAGAGATGGCATCCAATTCACCCTTCTCATTGAGAGAAAACAGACGAATGGTATCATCACGAGCGGCAAAGACAATTACATCCTCAGACGAATGAGTCAATTGAATCTGCCTTGCTGCACAATCAAGCTGAGCCTTGTGCTTAGAAAGCCAATCCATCCCGAGAATAAGATCAATATCCGAGTCACCGAGAACCGTAGGAGAAGCCAAGAACTTGTAGTCACCCAAAGTGATAGAAACATCCGGAACGATGGAGTTAGCCTGCATGCGCTTACCGGGAGAGACAACTGCTAAAGGACTAGGCAAAACTTGCGAAACCAATTCATGCCTATTTGTAAACGGTCTCGAGATGAAGCAATGCGATGCACCAGTGTCAAAAAGAACTTTTGCAGGAATATCATTAACAGGAAGGTTACCCATGATCACATCTGACGAGTCCTCTGCCTGAGCTGCATTCATCAAATTGACCTTGGCATGCTTGGGGTTATGCTTGACCATAGCTGTACTTGCCGATCTGACAGGAGGAGGAGGAAGATGCCTCTGGTTGAGACACTTGTTGGCATAGTGACCCTTCTGTTGGCACTTGTTGCACGTGACCTCTGAAAGCGGACGGTGATATGGAGCACTCGATCTTGGAGCTTGAGACGAAGTCTTGTTCTGAAAGCCAGGGTTGGGTGGGTGGGAAGAACCACTGCCACCTTTGCTCTTCTGCTGATATGGCTGACGGAACGGAGGAGGAGGAAGCCAAAACTTCTGCTGCTTGGCCACTTGAGTAGAGGAAGAAGGAGTAACATCTCTGACTCGCTTCCTGGAAGCATCACACCTCAACTGAGCAGCCTCTTGCTTCAGTGCCATGTTGTAGAACTCATCGTACCTCAAAGGCTCAAAGAGGACAAGAGCTAGCTGAATTTCTTCTCTGAGACCACCCCTGAACTGATATATCATGCTCTTCTCATCAGGCACGTCCTGCTTGGCAAAGCGGGCAAGCTTCTGAAACAACTTGTTGTAGTCATAGACAGACAAAGAGCCTTGCTTCAGATT
This sequence comes from Triticum urartu, assembly GCF_003073215.2. NCBI lineage: Eukaryota > Viridiplantae > Streptophyta > Magnoliopsida > Poales > Poaceae > Triticum > Triticum urartu. The sequence continues at coordinate 138,795,019 of NC_053024.1, read as the reverse complement.
GCGGAATTCCTCACGCTTGCTTTCAACCACGCTCTGGGGAATATGATGAGCTCGGAAATCTCGACGGAAATCATCCCAAGTGATAACACGTCCACCTCTGGAATCCTTGTACTGCTGGAACCATTCTGCAGCTTGATCTTTGAGTTGGAAGGAAGCGAACTTGACAAAGTGCTCAGGCCTGACGTTACTGCACTCGAAATGCTTACACAGATCCACAAGCCAATCGTCAGCATCTGTTGCCTCAACACAATTGCTGAAAGTCTTTGGCCCGTTAGCAAGGAACTGGTTGAGTGTAGCAAAGTGACTCTGATTGCTGCCTTGATTCCCTTGACTGCCTTGATTGCACTCTTGGAGAATTTGCATGATCAGCTGTGTGTTTGCATTGGTTGCGGCCATCACAGCTTGCCATGCCTCTGGAGGAGGTGGAGGTGGTGGCAGATCAGGATTCGGAGTCGTGCGCGTTGGAGGAGCCATCCTGGAGAGGTTGACCACCATTAGCACATTGACAGATAAATATTGAAGCTGAATCCAACGGAATGAAAATTGCAACATATAGTCTTCACATCCGAACAAAATGAACGAATGCATTCCTCTTGAAATGGTCACATATCCATAAATTGAGAAGCCACGTAGAATTAAGGTAGAGAAATAAATCAACAAGGTACGGATCAAGAACGAATAATTGGTAAGAAATCCCAATCTCAAACCAATATCCGTGGAAGAAAAACTATAGCTACTAGAATTCCCACCTATGAAACTCCCGAACCTTTCCAGTTATGCAATCAGGTATTGGGGATACAGGGGAAGCATAATATCTCACCCAAACTAGCAATTCCTACATCCAGCTATATCCATCCTTCAACACATAACCAAGAAACCTTCGAAAACCATCTACCTCAACCTTCGAAAAGCATCCGTTATACAAGTTATGGCGATACTCCCGAACTCCCGCCCCAGTACTGGGTGGCGTCGAGGTTATCTCACCAACGAACTGCATAAAAGAGATTTTCGATGTCGGCGTACTATACTCAGGTATTCCAGAACTGTAACGATAAAATTATGATGACAACACCTCAGAGCTCAACTCCCCGGGACACTTCCACTAAACCCCTGACAGGAGGCACCAAGTCAATGTTCTCATCATAAAACCATCGGAACGATTCCAAGATACCCGCGTGATCCTAAATTTTCTTTAGTGAAATTTGAGAAGAGAAGAGTCAAAACTCTACGTCAGGATGCCTTACCAGAGCGATGAGGAGACTGGGAAGTAAAAAGAATTCCTAATCTCTCCGATATATAATTCCTAAATGACTCAAAACATTTTTTTAGACACAACTCGGCCGCTAAAAAAGATCAAGTAATGGGGCTCCTAAGGTCGGGGAAGGCTCTGATTACCAACTTGTCACACCCTCGATGCGACTATAGCTCCCACGTGTCGAGGCACGACTTAGAGACATAATCACATTGAAGGCATATGTCGCAAGTTAGGTAATCTTCACAAACATCCCATGTAATATGATAATAACAGGGGATATAACATAGTTGGCTTACACTCGCCACGTCAATCAAGTACATAAATAACATTACATCATCCAAACACTCATGGCCCGACTACGGTGCCAAAATAAAGAGAACCCAACATGCGACAACGGTCCCAATCACCCCCCAACTAGGCACCACTACTGATCATCGGGAAAGGAAACGTAGTATCGTTGAGAGTCTTCCTCGAACTCCCACTTGAGCTCACACGCGTCTCCTGGAGCGGAATCATCAGGCCCTGCATCTGGTGTAATAGTAATCTGTGAGCCACGGGGACTCAGCAATCTCGCACCCTCGCGATCAAGACTATTTAAGCTTATAGGTGTGGCAAGGTAAAATATGAGTGGAGCTGCAGCAAGCGGCTAGCAAATATGGTGGCTAACTTATTCGCAAAAGAGAGCGAGAAGAGGAGGCAAAGCACGAGCGAGAAACTAGAGAGCAACCTGCGCAAACATTACTCCAACACCGTGTCCACTTCCCGGACTCCGCCGAGAAGAGGCCATCACGGTGACACACTCAGTTGATTCATTTTAAATAATTAAGGTTCAAGTTATCTACATCCGGACATTAACAAATTCCCATCTTCCCATAACCGCGGGCACGGCTTTCGAAAGTTCAATCCCTGCAGGGGAGTCCCAACTTAGCCCATGACAAGCTCTCATGGTCAACGAAGGAATAGACCTCCTCCCAAGACATTCCGATCAGACTCGGTATCTCGGTAACTCAAGACACTTCGACAGGTTAAAACAAGACCAGCAACACCGCCCGAATGTGCCGACAAATCCCGATAGGAGCTGCACATATCTTTTTCTCAGGGCACACTCAGATTGTCCTAGGTACGGGTAGGCCAGCCCAGAGTTGCCCCTGGTGGCCACCGGTAGCTGACAGGTGGACCAACACTCAGAGGAGCACTGGCCCGGGGGGGGGGGGGTTAAATAAGATGACCCTTGAGTCTGCAGAACCCAAGGGAAATAAAATGCTAGGTGGAAAATGGTAAAACCAAGGTTGGGCAATGCTGGAAAAGTTTTAATCAAGGCGAACTATCAAGGGGTTCCCATTACAAGCCAACCGCGCAAGGAACGCAAAATCCGGGAACATAACACCAATATGATGGAAACTAGGGCGGCAAGAGTGGAACAAAACAGTAGGCGAGAGGCCAAGCCTTCCACCCTTTACCAAGTATATAGATGCATTAAGATAACATGGCAATATAATGATATCCCAACAAGTAAATAAATGTTCCAACAAGGAACGGCCTCCAATCTTCACCTGCAACTAGCAACGCTATAAGAGGGGCTGAGCAAAGCGGTAACATAGCCAATCAACGGTTTGCTAGGACAATGGTGGGTTAGAGGTTTGACATGGAAATTGGGAGGCTGACAAGCAAAAGGTAGGCATCGTAGCATTGGCATAGCAAAGAGCGAGAAAAGTAGCATAGCAAAGATAGTAGTGATTTCGAGGGTATGATCATCTTGCATGCATAGTTGTCAGAGTTGACTGGATCCTCGAAAGCAAACTCAACGGGCTCCTCATTAGCGAACTCGTCTCCCGGCTCTACCCAAACAAGACAAACAAGCAACAAGGATACAATCAACCACGTGCAAACTCAAACAACACGATGCAAAGATGATATGCTATGCGGGATGCAAAATGCAAGATATGACAGGAAATGCATGAACCTGGCCTCAACTTGGAATTCCAATGGTGCCACTGGAAAGATGAGATGAAATCGCTTGAAAACGATATAAAGAACGCCGGAATCGGAGTTACGGTTTGGAAATGGCAAGCGATTCAAAATTGACACCGGTCTGCGATTTACAGCAAGTAGGCATCTAAATGCAACGAAATGAACATGCCACAGCACCCAAACATGACAACAAAATACATGGCAGGGAAGCACAGAAGATGCTTAACAAAAGTCTAGCACTGAGCTACGGCCAAATCATCCATTAGGAGGTTCAAACAAGCATGGCAAAAACACAAATGGTAATACAGATCTCAGACTTAGTGAAATTAACACTTGTCTGGAATTTCAGATCATATAGCCCTCTTCGGAGCAACAAAACAGCATGCTACAGACCTGAACATGACAAAGAAAGACATGGCATGGAGCTACTCAACAAGCTTAACAAAAGTCCCTTAGTGACCTTGAGCCAAAAGGGATCACAAAATATACTAACAAGCACACGAACATAGCAAAAACATAATCAGTTTTCAGACTTAGTGAAAACTGGGACATGCTGAAACATAACTCACGAAGGCATGTAAACGAGCTTGATGCACTCACTACGGTGCAAGTCATGGCAAGGCAAGCATACACCCATTAAGAAGGCACAAAATGCTAGCTAGACATGGCAAGAACAATGGCATAGCATGCACGGATCAACTACAATAGCATCGGCAAAATCGCAAACAAGTTGACGATCTGCCCAGATTCACAACGAAGCAAAAGTAGAGCTCGATTGACTCAAGCTAGGGTGCACCATAATTGCAAACAAAGGCATGGATGGATTGAGCATAACAAGATTAACAAAACTCCTTTACTGATCATCCTTAAAAAAGGCACGGATCACTAGGAAACAGCTTGGACATATGGCATCATGAACTAAATAATCCCAGACTTAGTGAAAACTACTAAGTCCCAGAAAACAGATTTATCGGGTGCCTCACTTTGCAAGCAAGCACAAGTCACCACACACATCACAAAAATGCATGGGTTGCACCTCTCGAAAGATAAAAAAATCCTTAACAAAACATATGTAGGACTCGCAGGCATAACATGCACACAATAATCATGGCAAAGATGACAAAAGTCTAAGATGAACTAGCAGATCTGACAATTAACTCACGAAGGCCTCTTCTAACAACATTTCGGGCATCAATATGAACTCAAATGAAAATGATGCAATGTAATGAAATGATGTACTCATCGAGACGAACATTTTGATATGCTATATGCCCAAAACGGAGCTACGGATGCGAAGATATAGCCGGTCAAAGTTTGCATAAAAATTAGGGTTTCGGGAGGAGAAAGTTAACCGATCCAAAATATCTCAGATCCAGATCGGCACTGTTCACCGGCGCGTCTCCCGAGGTTCGTCGACCGGCGATGGCGGTGGTGGCCGGAGATGGAGGGGAGAGGCTGGGGCCGGGTCGGATCCGGTGAGAGGAGGCGTGGGCGGCGGCGGCGGTGGCGGCGAGGAACGCCGGCGGCTCGGGCGACCGGAGATGGCGGGGCGGCGGCGCCGGCCACCGGGCGCGAGGACGAGGGCGGAGGAGGCGCGGCGCTGGGCGACGGTGGCTTCGAGCTCGCGAGGGCCCGTTCCGGGCCTCCCGGGCCGGGGCGGCGGCGAGCGGCGGTACAGCCACGTGGCGATGCGGGATAGGGCGGCGGCGGTGTGTCTGGCCGGGTCGGACAATGTCCGGCCGGCGCGAGGGGATTTAGGGTTTCGTGGGAGGAGGAGATCCGAAAAACGGCGGGGTATATATATAGGCATAGAGGGAGCTAGGAGAGTCCAAATGAGGTGCGGTTTTCAGCCACGCGATCGTGATCGAATTCTCTAGGACATGGAGCAGAGTTTGGTGGGTTTTGGGCCAAATTGGAGGGGTGTTGGGCTGCAACACACACGAGGCCTTTTCGGTCCCTCGGTTAACCGTTGGAGTACCAAACGAAGTCCAAATGGTACGAAACTTGACAGGCGGTCTACCGGTAGTAAACCAAGGCCGCTTGGCAAGTCTCGGTCCAATCCGGAAATGTTTAATCCCCACACACGAAAGAAAGCTAGAAATGACCACCGGAGGAGAACGAAGCGCCGGAATGCAAAACGGACAACGGGTAAAAAGCTCGAATGCATGAGACAAACACGTATGCAAATGCAATGCACATGATGACATGATATGAGATGCATGACAACGACCACAACACACGGAGGCAAAACCTGAACCCGAGAAAATAAATATAACTTAACGCCGGAAACGGCAAGAGTTGGAGTACAAAAAGGGAAAGTTACATCTGGGGCGTTACAGCTATGGCCGAGGAGGAGGAAGAGGTGGTGGGTGATGTGAAGACCGTGGCCCTCGCCAAGGGTGGCGTGACCGACCTTGCGAGGATCACTGGCAGGACCAGCCTCGCGAGGGAGGCTGGAGAGATCAGCCTCGTGAGGATCTCCCGCATGGCAACGCAGGCCTTCCTCCTCTGCCGCCACCGCCAAGGAGGAACGAAGGCCAACATCAAGACGAGGGGGCTGGGGGCTTCCAGGAGCCGCGCGCGGTCGCTTGCATCTTGGGTGGCGCGTAGGCGCTAGCCTCACAGCGCATCTTCAAGCAGTTTGCTCGCGAGGCGAATGCAGTCCTTCCCAAGCTTGAGGCCACGCGCCCTCTCAGGTGGTCTGCATGCGCTATCACGTTCAGCTCAGCGGATCAGCTCAAGTGTGCGGCAACGGCCGGAGTCCTCCCGATGCTTTGCTCCCCGGTCATTAGCAACGTGCAGGTCACCAGGACCCTCATTGATGGCGGAGCAGGACTCAACGTCCTATCCGTACAGACGTTCGACAATCTCCAAGTGTCGTACGATCAGCTTCAGCCGACCAAGCCCTTCTCAGGAGTCACTGATGGTTCCACTATTCCAATAGGGCAGGTTCGCCTTCCAGTCACCTTCGGGCAGCGCAACAACTACTACACTGAGCTCATCGACTTCGACGTCTCCCACATTCGTCTGCCATACAACGCCATCCTCGGGTACCCAGCCTTTGCCAAGTTCATGGCAGTGACTCATCATGGATACAATGTCCTCAAGATGCCAAGAAGCGGTGGAGTCATCACCGTACCTTGTGAAGAAAGGGACGCACTGTGTTCACTTGAGCGCTCATTCCAAGCCACAGCAATCGAAGACCCGGACCACAGGAACGGAAGACTTCCCGAGGCGACCCTTAAGAAGAAGAAGGTTTCACCTGGCCCAAGCCATAAGGAGGAAGGCGCCTCTGGAGGTGTTGCGTCAAGATCTGCGCCCAATCAGGGAGCGCCACCCTCTCTCGCATAGGAAGGCGCGTCCGGTGCCCTCCTCAGGCAGGGCTCGGGGACTCTTTCTTAGAGAGCCACCGACTTTGCCAAGGTCGTGAGGGAGGCGCTCGGGCACCACTTGGAGGGGTGCTTCCAGGCACGTTTCCCTCAGGAAGGTACAAGGCAAGGAAGACCAAACCCTCAAGAGTTCAGCGCAAGAAACACCCAGGAGCTACAGGAGTCGAGAGTCATGCGCGGCAACCGTCGCTTGCCCACCGTAGCCCCACATCCAGGCGAGGATGGTGGGCTGTGCGTCTGCGTTGACGTGCCAGGGCTCAACCGAGCCGCGTCTCAGGAGTGCCTCTGGCCTTCGCATGTGGGGTGTTGCGAGGGTCCACCTCACAGCTATGTTCGCATGCCTTTCGGCCTGCCGAACGCGGTTGCCGCTCATCAGTGCCTGCTGAGGAGCATTCTGGAGGCCCAGGAGGTCAGGCATTGTGCGTCCTGGCGGAGATGGAGATGGCCCTTGGAGACCCACCTGCGCCTCCAAAGCCTCTTGAGGCTCCTGGGCCTAGGGGCTCATGAGGGTCGGCGTCATCATCGCGCATCACCCACTTCTTCAACATCACTTCATCTTCAATGGCACTAGGTGACACCTTTCTAAGTTCTGTTTTTAGATGGGAGCGCCCACAGGGCTGCATCATTCCCAGGTCGCGTGGGTCCGTCCCTGCGGCATGTATCCGTTTTTCTTATGCTCTTTACTTACCTTGTTGGGGGCGCTCCTCGGGCTGCATCATCCCCGAGCTGCTCGGGCCTGGCCCAGCGGCGTTTGCTTTTCCCGCGTCTACTTAAAATGAATGTGCTCTTTCGCGCTTAATTGTCACCTGCTGCTTATCGCGGACTTCTCCGCTTTCATGCAAATCACTTGCATGTTAAAAGGGGGGTACCTGAGCATCGCGACTCATGGGCTCCTACTGGCTCTCCAGCCCTCACCCCCTGGCCTTGACCCACGGCATCGCGACCTGTCATACCAGCGGCGGCTAAGCTCGCTCGAGGGCCGGGACCTGAAGACGTAGAGCATTTACATTCTAACCACCCTGCAGGAACACACCATTGATAAAGGCCCAGAGCCAGGCGCAACCCGCCTCGAGGTAGGGCCTCGTGAGTCCCGCGCTGGCTCACGAGTGCCCAGATACACCTCTCCTAGCCCTACCGTGCCGGCCACGTGTCAGCGCGGGGCTGTACACGCCCCGGCGGCTCCTCCCGGAGGGGAGCCCCCTCCCACGTACCAGTGGAAGCACCATGCTCCGCGCTGGTTGACGACACTGCCGAGGAGCGGCTATGCCCGTACACATACAGAAGCGCTATGCTCCGCGCTGGTGATAAACAATTGAGGGCGGCCTACAGCCGTACCAACCTCAGGGAGCCCAGAGCTCAATGTCCGGCACCATCGCAACGCCTCCCCTCGGGAGCGCCGCACGAGGGGGCTGGACACGGGGGCTACGCCCGGGCCTTGCCCGAGTGCACGCCACCCAGCCAGGTCCCTCGAACCTGGTCGTCACGCACCCCTCCCTGAGCGGAGCCAAGGTATGGAGACCCGTTTGAACGTCAAGGGGGACTCCTGTGCATCGCGACTCAGGAGCCTAACTTGCCCCGTAGCTCCTCACTCCTTAGTACCGTCCTGGTTTCCGGTCGGTGCTAACGCTGGGTGAGGTATGCGCAGGGCCGGGCCCTGCCGACGCAGAACGACCAATCTACTCCTTATTCCCCCCTTTCCTACTTGTTGCTTGCGCGTCAAGGGGGACTCTTGAGCATCACAACTCAGGAGCCTAACTTGTCACGTAGCCCCTCACCCCTTAGTCCCGTCCTGGTTTCCGGTCGGGGCTAACGCCGGGTGAGGTATGCGCGGGGCCGGGCCTTGCCGACGTAGAGTGCGAGCAAGTAGGAGAGAAAAACGCAAATTCCAGGAAATTCAAAGCAAGTATTACAAGCCATAGATTGTTTCATGACGCCAAACACAAGTTTAAACGCCTCCGCGAGGCATGGTGCATGTTGCAGGAATAAAAACAGGATAGAAACCGCGAAGGGATCACTCTCTAGTGGCGCCACCGCCTGTGGTGGAGTCGCGCTGGGCGACCCCGCCTCCTGGGGCCACGGAGCTGGCGGCACCATGCCCGGGCAAGATGCTGAAGGCGCGGAACCTCCCCAGCAAAGCTTTGGCTCGGCCTTTCACGGCCTCAGCAGCAGCGGCGGCAAGGTCGCCGCTCACGGGTTCCAGCAGGCTGTCGAAGTCGACATTGGGGTCGCGCAGGTAGACGTGGCTGAGGACATGCGTCAGCGCCGCAGAAGACAGGGCACGCGCCTTGATGTCTACTACACAACCTTCTTCTTGTAGACGTCGTTGGGCCTCCAAGTGCAGAGGTTTGTAGGACAGTAGCAAATTTCCGTCAAGTGGATGACCTAAGGTTTATCAATCCGTAGGAGGCGTAGGATGAAGATGGTCTCTCTCAAGCAACCCTGCAACCAAATAACAAAGAGTCTCTTGTGTCCCCAACACACCCAATACAATGGTAAATTGTATAGGTGCACTAGTTCGGCGAAGAGATGGTGATACAAGTGGTATATGGATAATAGATATGGGTATTTGTAATCTGAAATAATAAAAACAGCAAGGTAGCAAGTGATAAAAGTGAGCGTAAACGGTATTGCAATGTGTTGAAACAAGGCCTAGGGTTCATACTTTCGCTAGTGTAAGTTCCCTCAACAATACTAACATAATTGGATCACATAACTATCCCTCAACATGCAACAAAGAGTCACTCCAAAGTCACTAATAGCGGAGAACGAACGAAGAGATTATGGTAGGGTACGAAACCACCTCAAAGTTATTCTTTCCAATCAATCCGTTGGGCTATTCCTATAAGTGTCACAAACAGCCCTAGAGTTCGTACTAGAATAACACCTTAAGACACAAATCAACCAAAACCCTAATGTCACCTAGATACTCCAATGTCACCTCAAGTATCCGTGGGCATGATTATACAATATGCATCACACAATCTCAATCCATCTATTCAACCAACACATAGGACCTCAAAGAGTGCCCCAAAGTTCTACCAGAGAATCATGACAAAAACGTGTGCCAACCCCTATGCATAGGTTCATGGGCGGAACCCGCAAGTTGGTCACCAAAACATACATCAAGTGGCACGTGGTATCCCATTGTCACCACAGATATCCATGGCAAGACATACATCAAGTGTTCTCAAGTCTTTAAAGACTCAATCCAATAAGATAACTTCAAAGGGGAAACTCAATTCATTACAAGAGAGAAGAGGGAGAGGAGAAACATAAGATCCAACTATAATAGCAAAGCTCACGATACATCAAGATTGTATCACCTCAAGAACACGAGAGAGAGAGAGAGAGATCAAACACATAGCTACTGGTACATACCCTCAGCCCCCGAGGGAGAACAGTCGGCGTTCTGGGAACGGGGGTCCCCAGACTTGCCTGCCTGCGGCCTGCGGCGTGGCTCAAAGGGGGCCCGGCACGGCCCATCTTCATCAACACAAGACTCAAGACCCTCGCGAGGGGCCAAGCCTCGCGGGGCGGACGATGTGGAGCTTCCTCAGGCGCGGCCTCGTCAGGCTGGCTCACGAGGAGGCGGAGAAATCAAGGCGGGGTACCTCGCGAGGTGCCCGTGACGCAAGCCATGACGACTCAGGGCGCCAGGCGGGTGCCAGCCCGCGCAGCGTCCTCCTTTCCTCTTTGGTGCAAAGGGAGCAAGCGCAGCCGCGGAGTACCGAGGCATCAGGCAAAGGTTGCCATTTCAGTGCAAACGAGACCAAGACCAGGAGGACTACGAGATGGAGGTCACCGTGGAGCCCAAGAAGGCGTCATCACCAGAGCTTTTGTGCAGGAGAAGACTACTTTTGTTAGGATAGCTGATACTTGCTGTCCCCCTTCAAATTAGCCCACCATTGTTGGCTCCCTTCCCGCTCAATATTTGGGAAGAGGACCAGGGCCTCTATAAATAGGACCAGCCGCCCACAGAGCAAGGGGTTGGAAAAAAGGAAGGGGAGGCTCGATAGAGAGGTTGGAAGCATAGAGAGAGAGAAAGGTGGCTGAACTCCTCCCAGCAGTTCATTGCCCAAGCCAAGAGCAGACCCTCGCGAGGTTGTTCTTCCTTGTATTGTTCATCATCATCAGCCCCAAGAGGCAATCCACCCACCACACACTGGAGTAGGGTATTACACCACAACGGTGGCCCGAACCAGTATAAACCTTGTGCCTCTTGTGTAGTTCTTTCAGTAGTCTAGATCCTTGCGAGACGGAGGGGTAGAAGACGTAACCTTCGCGCGCACCCCAGAGTTCGAACCTTAAGGGTCTGCCGGAACCCGAAATCCGACATTTGGCGCGCCAGGTAGGGGTGCACCGGAGTTCGTCTTCCACCGCACCGTTCTCCTCCGACCGTCGCGTCCATGTCCGACGCTCGTCGGGCCCGCGCCAAGCGCCGGGCCGCCATCGCTTCCCGCGTCGCCCAGACGGTGCCCGTCGGCGGACGTCCTCATCGTTCCCCGTCACCTGCCATCAACGCCGCCACCGGCCCGGCGGGGGGCGAGCAGCAAGCGTCGTCTCAGCATCTGTCCGTGCGGCAAGACGGCCGCACCGCTACTCCATCGCTCACACCAGCTGGTTCTTCGTCCCGCGCGCTCCGCACACCCTTGGAGGCTCGAGCTGCGCTCATCGCGGCAAACGAGCTCCTACGCTACCGTCCCGTCGACGACGTCTACAAAGAGTGGCTCGACCGCGTCGCCGAGCTCGTTCGCGCCGTTCATTCCGTTGCGCCGCACCCCGCCCCGCACGGGCGACGAAGCTCCGAGGGCGTATCAGCCGCCTCCTCTCCAAGAAGACGCCATGGCTCCAAGGTGCGTGGCCCCTGGGCGGAACCCGCTCCGTCAGGTGCCAGCGCAGCAAGAACGGAGCTGCCAAGAAGTCCCTCGTCCGCAAGGAGCTGCTCGGGGGCTCCCTGCTCCGGCACGCCGCGACCCTGCTCCGGCTCCGGCACGCCAAGACCCCGCGCTGCTCCTAGCTGCAGCGTGTGGGGACCCTCAAGACCAAGCTCTCCACCAGCCGAAGCCTTTCATGGCCACCGTAGGCTGCCGTGCCTACACCACCGAGCTGCGTAGCGTCGCATGGCCCGGCAAGTTCAAGCCAGGCCTGCCTCCTCGTTACGACGGCACGACTGACCCTGTAGAGTTCCTCCAGCTCTATGAGCTGGGCATCGAAGCTGCCAGCGGGGATGAGAAGGTTATGGCGAACTGGTTCCCCATGGCGCTCAAGGAAGGAGCTCGCACCTGGCTCCTGAATCTGGATCTAGGCACGATCTCTTCCTGGGACCAGATGCGCACCCGCTTCATCGCCAACTTCCAAGGTACTCGCGATCGGCCACCCGCTGTGAGCGACATGCGCCTCATCAAGTAACAACCCGGAGAGACCCTGCAAAAGTACATCCAGCGCTTCAACAGCACGCGCCTCAAGATCCCCAAGGTGTCTGAGGAGGCCATCATCTCGGCCTTCTCCGATGGTGTGCGCGACGTCAAGATGAAGGAGGAGCTAGCGATGCATGAAGACCTGTGCACCTCCCTGGAGCTGTTCAACTTGGCGACCAAGTGCGCCAAGGCTGAGGAGGGACGCCTCTCCCTCCTCGAGCTGCCTGCCGCAAACCCAGAAGAGAAGAAGCCCAAGTCCAAGGACGTGAAGCGCAAGGGGGCTGCCGTGCTCGTGGCAGAACCAGACACCAAGAGGGGCAAAGATCTTCCTGAGTCCTCCAGGGGCGGCCGGTACTATGTGTACCACGACCTCCACAACCACAACACCAACGAATGCCAAGAACTCCGCGCCGTGCGAGAAGGAAGGATCGGCCGTCGTCGCGAATGCGCCGATCGGGGCTACGGCCGAGGAGGAGGAAGAAACGCAGGACGCTGGGACGACCGCGGCCAGCGCCAAGGGTGGCGCGATCAACCTCGCGAGGATCGCTGGCGAGACCTGCCTCGCGAGGGGGATTGGAGGGATCAGCCTCGTGAGGATCGCCCACAGGGCAATGCAGGCCTCCCTCCACTGCCGCCTCAGCCAAGGAGAAACGAGGACCGCCTCATCCATCGAGGCGAAGGGGCTGGGGGCCCCAGCCTCACAACGCATCTTCAAGCAGTTTGCCCGTGAAGTGAATGCAGTCCTCCCCAGGCTTGAAGCAACGCGCCCTCTCAGGTGGTCGGCCTGCTCCATCACATTCAGCTCAGCGGATCAACTCAAGTGTGCGGCCACAGCCAGGGTCCTCCCGATGCTTTGCTCCCCAGTCATCAGCAATGTACTGGTCACCAGGACCCTCATCGACGGTGGGGCAGGGCTCAATGTCCTGTCCGTGGAAACGTTCAACAATCTCCAAGTGCCCTACGACCAGCTTCAGCCAACCAAGCCCTTCTCCGGATTCACCGACGGCTCCACGGTCCCGATTGGGCAGGTCCGCCTCCCTATCACCTTCGGGGCACGCAACAACTACCGCACCGAGCTCATCGACTTCGACGTCGCCCACATCCGCCTGCCGTACAACGCCATCCTCGGGTACCCAGCGCTGGCCAAGTTCATGGCCGTAACTCACCATGGCTACAACGTCCTCAAGATGCCAGGAAGTGGCGGAGTCATCACGGTGCCCTGTCAAGAGAAGGATGCAGTGTGTTCCCTGGAGCGAGCCTTTCAGGCCGCATCACTGGAAGACCCGGATCGCGGGAGTAGGAGGCTTCCCGAGACCACCCCCAAGAAGAAGAAGACATCGTCCGGACCAGCCCCTCGGGAGGTGGGCCCCTCAGGGCCCGCATCTACCCAGGGGGAACCTACTTCCATCGCATAGGAAAGCGCGCCCGGCGCCCTCCTCAGGCAGGGCTCAGGGGCTCTTCCCTGGAGGGCCACCGACCTGGCCAAGGTCACGAGGGAGGTGCTTGGGCACCACATGGAGGCGTGTTACGAAGCACGTTTCCCTCAAGGAGGAGCAAGGCAAGGAAGGTCAGACCCGCAGGAGTTCGTCGACAAGGCCATTCAAGAACTACAGGAATCAAGAATCACGAGGGGTTGCCGCCGTCCACCGGGTGTGGCTCCCCATCCAGGCGAGGATGGTAGGATGCGCGTCTGCATCGATGTACCAGGGCTCAACCAAGTCGCTACGATAGAGCGCCTCTGGCCCTCGCGAGTGGGGCGCTTTGGGGGTCCGCCCCACAGCTACGTTCGCATGCCTTACGGCTTGCCGAGCGCGGTTGCAACGTGCCAGCGCCTCATGAGGGGCATCATGGAGGCTCAAGAAGACAGGCGTTCCACAGCCTTGGCGGAGATGGAGATGATTCGCGAAGAGCTACCGGTGCCTCCGGAGCCTCCCGAGGCCCCTGGGCCTGGGGGCTCGTGAGGATCGGCTTCCGCAGCCCACCGAGTCTGCTGCACCAACACCCCTTCGCCCTCGACACCTTCAGGTGACATCTTACAAGTTTCATTTCCAGCTGGGAGCGCCCTCCCAGGGTTGCATCGTTCCCAGGCCACGTGGGTCCGTCCCTGCGATATGTATCCCTTTTATTTCATGTCTTTAGCTTGCTTTGTTGGGGGCACCCCTCGGGCTGCATCATCCCCAAGTCGCTCGGGCCAGGCCCAGCGGCATGTATCTCCCTTGCGTTTATTTCCGGCTATGCATTCGCCCGTCATGCTTGATTACTTGATGCCTGTCCACGGCACCTCTTCTTCTCCATGTCGACCACTTGCACGTTAAAGGGGGGGGGTACCTGAGCATCGCGACTCAGGGCTCTTACTGGCTCTCCAGCCCTCACCCTCTGGCCATGTCCACGGCATCGCGACCTGGCATACCAGCGATGGCTGAGACAAGCTCGAGGGCCGGGACCCGAGGACGTAGAGTGCCGGCATCTAACCAAATTTGCAGGAACACAGCACAAGATAAGGCCCAGTGCCAGGCGCAACCCGCCTAGAGGTAGGGCCCCGTGAGTCCCGCGCTGGCTCACGGGTGCCCAGATACACCTCACCTAACCCTACCGTACCGGCCACTTGTCAGGGCGGGGCTGTACACGCCTCGGGGGCTCCTCCCGGAGGGGAGCCCCCTCCCACGTACCAGTGGAAGCACCATGCTCCGTGCTGGCTGACGACACTGCCGAGGAGCGGCTATGCCCGTACACATGCGGAAGCGCTATGCTCCGCGCTGGTGATAAATAACTGAGGGTGGCCCCCGGGCCGCATCAACCTCAGGGAGCCCAGAGCTCGGTGTCTAGCCTCATCGCAACGCCTCCCCTCGGGAGCGCCGCGCGAGGGGGCTGGGCACGGGGGCTACGCCTGGGTCACGCCCAGACATACGCCACCCAGCCAGGCCCCTCGGGCCTGGTTCGCCACGCGTCTCTTCCCGAGCGGAGCCAAGGTATGAAGGCCGTTTGAGCGTCAAGGGGGACCCCTGAGCATCGCGACTCAGGGGCCTAACTGGTCCCGTAGCCCCTCACTCCTTAGTTCCGAAAGGCTAGTGCTGGGTGAGGCACGCGCGGGGCCGGGCTCTACATACGTAGAACGGTGGTCCCACTTGCATCTCACCTCATCACTTGCTGTTTGCGCGTCAAGGGGGACTCCTAAGCATCGCGACTTAGGAGCCTAACTGGCTCCGTAGCCCCTCACTCCTTTGGTCCCGTCCTGGTTTCCGGTCGGGGCTAATGCTGGGTGAGGTACGCGCGGAGTCGGGCTCTGCAGACGTAAAACGGAAGATCCACCTACATCACACCTCCCTACTTGTTGTTCGTGCGCCAAGGGGGACTCCTGAGCATCGCGACTCAGGAGCCTAACTTTCTCCATACCCCCTCACTCCTTTGGTTCCGTCCTGGTTTCCGGTCGGGGCTAATGCTGGGTGAGGTACGCGCGGGGCCGGGCTCTGCCGGCGTAGAACACAGGCAAGTAGGGAAGAAAAGCATAAAATTCAAGGAATTTAAAAGCAAACATTACAGTCCATACTGTCGTCTCAATACCAAACGCGAGTTTAAACGCCTCCCCGAGGCATGATGCATGTGCAGGAATTAAAAGCAGGGCAGGAGCAGTAGCGGAGTCACTCGGCGGCGGTAGAGCAGCGCGGGTGGCCCCGCCTCATGGAGTAGGAGGACCGGCAGCATCCTGCTTCGACTTGGTACTGAAGGCCCGGAACTTCCCCAGCAGAGCCTCCGCGTGACCCTTCACAGCCTCGGCAGCGGCGGCAGCACCCTCGGCGCTTACTGGCTCCAACAGGCTGTCGAGGTCGGCGCTGGGGTCGCGAAGGTAGATGTGGGTGAAGACCCGCGTCAGCGCAGCAGAAGATAGGACACGCGCCTCGGCCTCGGCCGTGGGGCCAAGGCCAAGGGTGACATCCTTAAGAGCACGAACCAGGAAGGGAAGCAGCTTGGCGGGGCCGTCCTCAGCGCCGGCCAGCGGGCTCTCCAGGCCACTGGTGTAGAGCATCTTCAGCGAAGCACGAGCCTTCTTCTCCATGTCTGCGAAGGCCACGCGATCCTCGACAAGAACCTGGGCCTTGCTGTCCAGCTCGACCTTCGTCGCCTCCAACTCCTTCCCCAGCGCACCCAGGCGGTCACGGCGCTTCTTGAGCTTGGCCTCCCGGCCCTCGATGGCCACCTCGCGAGCCTTCATGCCTTCTTCTTGCTCCTGGCAAAGACGAACCTCTTTCACGAGCTGGTCCCGCAGGCCTTGCAGCTCGTCCTCCAGCGCCTTGCAACGATCACGGACTTCAACCACCTCCCCCAGGGCTGCGTCACGAGCAGTCTTCGTCTCAAGGACGGCCTGCCTCTCCTTGTCGCAGGCTGTCGAGGCTCGAACCAGCACCGCTCGGATCGAGGCATCGAAGCGAATCCATCCTGAAGCTAGCTCCAAGCGCCCGGCCACCAGGCGAGGGTCGGCAAGAAGATCCTGCCGCAGCCGGTCCAGTCCAGCAACAGCACGCTCCAGGACGGCAGGAGGAGTTGGAGAAACAACAGTCGGCGGAACGGGGGAAGAAGGCGGCGACGGCAAGACCACAGCGTCCTGAGGTGGAGCCTGCTGCGCCCCAGCGGCTGTGGTGGCGGCAGTGGGCAAAGGCACCACAGGAGTCACTTGGGCCATGGGGGCTGAGCTCGCCCCAGCCAGCTCGGCCAGGCCTCGCGAGGACGACCGGGCAGGAGAAGCCCGCGCGCCACGGTCACCCCCCTCCACAGGTGGAGGCGCTGCCGCGGATGGAGCCTCAGGAGCCCCCTTCGGCTTCTTCGCCGCGGGCGCCAGCCTATTTAAGAGATGCGAACGTCAAGCCTCGGCAGCGGAACAAGAAATAAAGACAAGGGCTAAGCACTTACGGGTCATCGCCGGTGAGCTCGGGCAGCCTCCGGCCAAACTTGAAGCCTGACAGGCGGCTGGAAGGGTCAACCTCGGAAGCAGAAGGCGCGTCTGCAGACTGCCTCGGGGCAGGGGCAGACCCGCGAGAGATCAGCCTGGTCCTGTCCTTCTTTGGGATCAGGGGCAAGCTCCCGCCAACCTGCTCGTCTCCGTCCTCATCATCGTTGCTCGAAGAAAGACGGAGACCGCGGGGCCTGCGCCGGGGGAGGGGAGCCCTCGACTCTCCGTCGGTCGCCTCGGAGTCAGGCCCCTTTTTCCGCTCCTCCTCGTCCTCCTCTTTGCTGGAGTCGCCGGAGGACACGTTCACCAGTCCCTCGGAAGCCGCCATGGGCACGGGCCCGTCCCCGTTGAAAACGGGCATGGACTCCACCACCTGCTCCCAGTCATCGCGAAGGAACAAGGGCTTGGGAGCGCCCTCCAACCTTGACACCTCGCCCCCGACCAGAGATTGGAGGACCGCGGCCAAATCTTCGTCGCCCAGGGCCACAGGGCTCGGATGAGGCCTCCACATCGGAGGCGAGTACTGCCGGAGTGGAGCCAGCTGGTGCTCCAGGAACTCCCTCAGCAGCAACGCACCGGACAACTTCGCCGCCGCCGTGCTGACCGGCCTCAGGTCCGCATCCATCTTCTCCAACACTAGTTTCGCGCGAGGGTCCATGAGCTCCGCTCGGCACCAGTCGCTGGAGCTCGCGGGCTGCTCTGCGGGCAAGATCAGCCGAGGATGGATGCGCCCGGCATCTACCAAGACCCACTTGCTCCCGAAGCCCTCAATCCTCTTCCCGGGATTCGAGATGGCAATGGTGCCGCCATACGCGATGAAGCTCGCGCACGCGGAAGGAGAACCACGAGAGACCCGGAGGGAGAAGTAGTGGCGCAGCAAGGTCACTGAGGGCTGCACCCCTACGTGAGCCTCGCAGTAATAAGCGAAGATCGCCAGGAGAAGGACGGAGTTGGGGTGGAGATGCAGAGCCTACAAGTTGTAATGGCGGAGGACAGAGAAGAAAAACTCGGAGAAGGGAGGCACCAGGCCCGCAGCAATGGAGCTTACAAAGAGAGGGTAAAAGGTGCTCCCTCGGCCCTCAGGAGTGGCGGAGCCGGCCTTGAACACCTGCACCCCATCGATGCCCTGCGCCGCCGCCATCCGGTGCAGCCGGGCGAGGCCCACCTCGGACACGCTCGGCAAGTCCAGAGCAGGAGAGTACCAAGCTTCGGTCGGTGGCTGACGAGGCGCCATGGCTTCCTAGGTCACGCGGCTGGAGTAGATCTGGAAATTTGGAGGAAGAAAGGGGAGGCGCAAGAAGGGGGATCTGAGAAGCAACCGGAGAAAGCAAAAGGAAAAGTCTGGGCAAATGCCGCTCCTTTATCAACCTGCACGGTTGCTGAAGCACTTGCGTCCAATCAACCGCCACGCGGCGCCCAAGGCCGCAGGCTGTTAGGGCCCACGGTGCTTCGCCCTCGCCCTTTCGCCTCCCAGCACGGCCAAGTCCGGGCGCGCCTTGGACCCGGGGGCTACTGTCGGTGTTCTGGGAACGGGGGTCCCCACACTTGCCTGCCTGCGGCCTGCGGCGTGGCTCAAAGGGGGCCCGGCACGGCCCATCTTCATCAACACAAGACTCAAGACCCTCGCGAGGGGCCAAGCCTCGCGGGGCGGATGACGTGGAGCTTCCTCAGGCGCGGCCTCGTCAGGCTGGCTCACGAGGAGGCGGAGAAATCAAGGCAGGGTACCTCGCGAGGTGCCCGTGACGCAAGCCATGACGACTCAGGGCGCCAGGCGGGTGCCAGCCCGCGCAACGTCCTCCTTTCCTCTTTGGTGCAAAGGGAGCAAGCGCAGCCGCGGAGTACCGAGGCATCAGGCAAAGTTTGCCATTTCGGTGCAACGAGACCAAGACCAGGAGGACTACGAGACGGAGGTCACCGTGGAGCCCAAGACGGCGTCATCACCAGAGCTTTGTGCAGGCGAAGACTACTTTTGTCAGGATAGCTGATACTTGCTGTCCCCCTTCAAATTAGCCCGCCATTGTTGGCTCCCTTCCCGCTCAATATTTGGGAAGAGGACCAGGGCCTCTATAAATAGGACCAGCCGCCCACAGAGCAAGGGGTTGGAAAAAAGGAAGGGGAGGCTCGATAGAGAGGTTGGAAGCATAGAGAGAGAGAGAAAGGTGGCTGAACTCCTCCCAGCAGTTCATTGCCCAAGCCAAGAGCAGACCCTCGCGAGGCTGTTCTTCCTTGTATTGTTCATCATCATCAGCCCAAAGAGGCAATCCACCCACCACACACTGGAGTAGGGTATTACACCACAACGGTGGCCCGAACCAGTATAAACCTTGAGCCTCTTGTGCAGTTCTTTCAGTAGTCTAGATCCTTGCGAGACGGAGGGGTAGAAGACGTAACTTTCGCGCGCACCCCAGAGTTCGAACCTTAAGGGTCTGCCGGAACCCGAAATCCGACATTTGGCGCGCCAGGTAGGGGTGCGCCGGAGTTCGTCTTCCACCGCACCGTTCTCCTCCGACCGTCGCGTCCATGTCCAACGCTCGTCGGGCCCGCGCCGAGCGCCGAGCCGCCATCGCTTCCCACGTCGCCCAGACGGCGCCTGTCGGCTGACGTCCTCATCGTTCCATGTCACTTGCCATCAACGCCGCCACCGGCCTGCCGGGGGGCGAGCAGCAAGCGTCGTCTCAGCATCCGTCCGTGCGGCAAGACGGCCGCACCGCTACTCCATCGCTCACACCAGCTGGTTCCTCAAGATCCCCAAGGTGTTTGAGGAGGCCATCATCTAGGCCTTCTCCGATGGTGTGCGCGACGTCAAGATGAAGGAGGAGCTGGCGATGCATGAAGACCTGTGCACCTCCCTGGAGCTGTTCAACTTGGCGACCAAGTGCGCCAGGGCTGAGGAGGGACGCCTCTCCCTCCTCGAGCTGCCTGCCGCAGACCCAGAAGAGAAGAAGCCCAAGGCAAGGACGTGAAGCGCAAGGGGGCTGCCGTTCTCGCGGCAGAACCAGACACCAAGCGGGGCAAAGATCTGCCTGAGTCCTCCAGGGGCGGCCGGTACTATGTGTACGACGACCTCCACACCCGCAACACCAACGAATGCCAAGAACTCCGCACCGTGCGAGAAGGAAGGATCGGACGTCGCCCCGAATGCGCCGATCAGGGCTACGGCCGAGGAGGAGGAAGAAACGCAGGACGCTGGGAAGACCGCGGCCCGCGCCAAGGGTGGCGTGATCAACCTCGCGAGGATCGCTGGCGAGACCGGCCTCGCGAGGAGGACTGGAGGGATCAGCCTCGTCAGGATCGCCCATAGGGCAACGCAGGCCTCCCTCCACTGCTGCCTCAACCAAGGAGAAACGAGGACCGCCTCAGCCATTGAGACGAAGGGGCTGGGGGCCCCAGCCTCACAACGCATCTTCAAGCAGTTTGCCCGCGAAGTGAATGCAGTCCTCCCCAGGCTTGAAGCAACGCGCCCTCTTAGGTGGTCGGCCTGCTCCATCACATTCAGCTCAGCGGATCAACTCAAGTGTGCGGCCACAGCCGGGGTCCTCCCGATGCTTTGCTCCCCAGTCATCAGCAATGTACTGGTCACCAGGACCCTCATCGACGGTGGGGCAGGGCTCAACGTCCTGTCCGTGGAAACGTTCAACAATCTCCAAGTGCCCTACGACCAGCTTCTGCCAACCAAGCCCTTCTCCGGAGTCACCGACGGCTCCACGGTCCCGATTGGGCAGGTCCGCCTCCCTATCACCTTCGGGGCACGCAACAACTACCGCACCGAGCTCATCGACTTCGACGTCGCCCACATCCGCCTGCCGTACAACGCCATCCTCGGGTACCCAGCGCTGGCCAAGTTCATGGCCGTAACTCACCATGGCTACAACTGAAGGGTTTCGTAGTAATTTCAAAAATTTTCCTATGCACACGCAAGATCATGGTGATGCATAGCAACGAGAGGGGGAGTATGATCTACATACCTAGTAGATCGACAACGGAAGCGTTTGGTTGATGTAGTCGTACGTCTTCACGATCCGACCGATCAAGCACCGAAACTACGGCACCTCCGAGTTCTAGCACACGTTCAGCTCGATGACGATCCCCGGACTCCGATCCAGCAAAGTGTCGGGGAAGAGTTCCGTCAGCACGACGGCGTGGTGACGATCTTGATGCACTACAGCAGCAGGGCTTCGCCTAAACTCCGCTACAGTATTATCGAGGACTATGGTGGCTGGGGGCACCGCACATGGCTAAGGAATAGATCACGTGGATCAACTTGTGTGTTCTAGGGTGCCTCTGCCTCAGTATATAAAGGACCAAAAGGGGGGAGGCTGGCCTGCCAAGGGGGGCGCGCCAGGAGAGTCCTACTCTCTCTGGGAGTAGGATTCCCCCCCAATCCTAGTTGGAATAGGATTCGCGGAGGGGGAAAAGAGAGAGGGGGGGCCGGCCACCTCTCCTTGTCCTAATAGGACTAGGGGAGGGGGGAGGCGCGCGGCCCATCTTGGGCTGCCCCTTCTCTTTTCCACTAAAGCCCACTAAGGCCCATATAGCTCCCGGGGGGTTCCGGTAACCTCCCGGTACTCCGGTAAAATCCCGATTTCACCCGGAACACTTCTGATATCCAAACATAGGCTTCCAATATATCAATCTTTATGTCTCGACCATTTCGAGACTCCTCGTCATGTCCGTCATCACATCCGGGACTCCGAACAACTTTCGGTACATCAATAATGCATAAACTTAAAATATAACTGTCATCGTAACCTTAAGCGTGCGGACCCTATGGGTTCGAGAACGATGTAGACATGACCGAGACACGTCTCCGGTAAATAACCAATAGCAGGACCTGGATGCCCATATTGGCTCCTACATATTCTACGAAGATCTTTATCGGTCAGACCGCATAACAACATACGTTGTTCCCTTTGTCATCGGTATGTTACTTGCCCGAGATTCGATCGTCGGTATTCCAATACCTAGTTCAATCTCGTTGCCGGCAAGTCTCTTTACTCATTCTGTAATACATCATCCCGCAACTAACTCATTTAGTTGCAATGCTTGCAAGGCTTAAGTGATGTGCATTACCGAGAGGGCCTAGAGATACCTCTCCGACAATCGTAGTGACAAAACCTAATCTCGAAATACGCCAACCCAACATGTACCTTTGGAGACACCTGTAGTACTCCTTTATAATCACCCAGTTACGTTGTGACGTTTGGTAGTACCCAAAGTGTTCCTCCGGTAAACGGGAGTTGCATAATCTCATAGTTATAGGAACATGTATAAGTCATGAAGAAAGCAATAGCAACATACTAAACGATCGGGTGCTAAGCTAATGGAATGGGTCATGTCAATCAGATCATTCTCTCAATGATGTGATCCCGTTAATAAAATAACAACTCATTGTTCATGGTTAGGAAACATAACCATCTTCGATTAACGAGCTAGTCAAGTAGAGGCATACTAGTGACACTTTGTTTGTCTATGTATTCACACATGTATTATGTTTCCGGTTAATACAATTCTAGCATGAATAATAAACATTTATCATGATTATAAGGAAATAAATAATAACTTTATTATTGCCTCTAGGGCATATTTCCTTCAGTCTCCCACTTGCACTAGAGTCAATATTCTAGATTACACAGTAATGATTCTAACACCTATGGAGCCTTGGTGCTGATCATGTTTTGCTCGTGGAAGAGGCTTAGTCAACGGGTCTGCAATATTCAGATCCGTATGTATCTTGCAAATCTCTATGTCTCCCACCTCGACTAGATCCCGGATGGAATTGAAGCGTCTCTTGATGTGCTTGGTTCTCTTGTGAAATCTGGATTCCTTTGCCAAGGCAATTGCACTAGTATTGTCACAAAAGATTTTCATTGGACCCGATGCACTAGGTATGACACCTAGATCGGATATGAACTCCTTCATCCAGACTCCTTCATTTGCTGCTTCCGAAGCAGCTATGTACTCCGCTTCACATGTAGATCCCGCTACAACGCTTTGTTTAGAACAGCACCAACTTACAGCCCCACCGTTTAATGTAAACACGTATCCGGTTTGTGATTTAGAATCGTCCGGATCAGTGTCAAAGCTTGCATCAACGTAACCTTTTACGATGAGTTCTTTGTCACCTCCATATATGAGAAACATATCCTTAGTCCTTTTCAGGTATTTCAGGATGTTCTTGACCGCTGTCCAGTGATCCACTCCTGGATTACTTTGGTACCTCCCTGCTAGACTTATAGCAAGGCACACATCAGGTCTGGTACACAGCATTGCATACATGATAGATCCTATGGCTGATGCATAGGGAACATCTTTCATATTCTCTCTATCTTCTGCAGTGGTCGGGCATTGAGTCTTACTCAACTTCACACCTTGTAACACATGCAAGAACCCTTTCTTTGCTTGATCCATTTTGAACTTCTTCAAAATTTTGTCAAGGTACGTGGTTTGTGAAAGTCCAATTAAGCGTTTTGATCTTTCTCTATAGATCTTAATGCCTAATATGTAAGCAGCTTCACCGAGGTCTTTCATTGAAAAACTCTTATTCAAGTATCCCTTTATGCTATCCAGAAATTCTATATCATTTCCAATTAGTAATATGTCATCCACATATAATATCAGAAATGCTACAGAGCTCCCACTCACTTTCTTGTAAATACAGGCTTCTCCAAAAGTCTGTATAAAACCAAATGCTTTGATCACACTATCAAAACGTTTATTCCAACTCCGAGAGGCTTGCACCAGTCCATAAATGGATCGCTGGAGCTTGCACACTTTGTTAGCTCCCTTTGGATCGACAAAACCTTCTGGTTGCATCATATACAACTCTTCTTCCAGAAATCCATCAGGAATGCAGTTTTGACATCCATCTGCCAAATTTCATAATCATAAAATGCGGCAATTGCTAACATGATTCAGACAGACCTAAGCATCGGTACGGGTGAGAAGGTCTCATCATAGTCAATCCCTTGAACTTGCCGAAAACCTTTTGCGACAAGTCGAGCTTTGTAGATAGTAATATTATCGTCAGCGTCAGTCTTCTTCTTGAAGATCCATTTATTCTCAATTGCTTGCCGATCATCGGGCAAGTCAACCAAAGTCCATACTTTGTTCTCATACATGGATCCCATCTCAGATTTCATGGCTTCAAGCCACTTTGCGGAATCTGGGCTCACCATCGCTTCTTCATAGTTCGTAGGTTCATCATGATCTAGTAGCATGACTTCCAGAACAGGATTACCGTACCACTCTGGCGCGGATCTTACTCTGGTTGATCTACGAGGTTCAGTAGTATCTTGTTCTGAAGTTTCATGATCATCATCATTAGCTTCCTCGCTAACTGGTGTAGGTGTCGCAGAAACAGTTTTCTGTGATGTACTACTTTCCAATAAGGGAGTAGGTACAGTTACCTCGTCAAGTTCTACTTTCCTCCCACTCACTTCTTTCGAGAGAAACTCCTTCTCCAGAAAGTTTCTGAATTTAGCAACAAAAGTCTTGCCTTCGGATCTGTGATAGAAGGTGTATCCAATAGTTTCCTTTGGATATCCTATGAAGACACATTTCTCCGATTTGGGTTCGAGCTTATCAGGTTGAAGCTTTTTCACATAAGCATCGCAGCCCCAAACTATCAGAAACGACAACTTTGGTTTCTTGCCAAACCACAGTTCATAAGGCATCGTCTCAACGGATTTTGATGGTGCCCTATTTAACGTGAATGCGGCCGTCTCTAGAGCGTATCCCCAAAATGATAGCGGTAAATCAGTAAGAGACATCATAGATCGCACCATATCTAGTAAAGTAAGATTACGACGTTCGGACACACCATTACGCTGTGGTGTTTCGGGTGGCGTGAGCTGCGGAACTATTCTGCATTGTTTCAAATGTACACCGAACTCGTAACTCAAATATTCTCATCCACGATCAGATCGTAGAAACTTTGTTTTCTTGTCACGATGATTTTCCACTTCACTCTGAAATTCTTTGAACTTTTCAAATGTTTCAGACTTATGTTTCATTAAGTAGATATACCCGTATCTGCTTAAATCATCTGTGAAGGTGAGAAAATAACGATATCCGCCACGAGCTTCAATATTCATCGGACCACATACATCTGTATGTATGATTTCCAACAAATCTGTTGCTCTCTCCATAGTACTGGAGAACGGTGTTTTAGTCATCTTGCCCATGAGGCACGGTTCGCAAGTACCAAGCGATTCATAATCAAGTGGTTCCAAAAGCCCATCAGTATGGAGTTTCTTCATGCGCTTTACACCGATATGACCTAAACGTCAGTGCCACAAATAAGTTGCACTATCATTATCAACTCTGCATCTTTTGGCTTCAACATTATGAATATGTGTATCACTACTCTCGAGATTCAATAAGAATAGACCACTCTTCAAGGGTGCATGACCATAAAAGGTATTACTCATATAAATAGAACAACCATTATTCTCTGATTTAAATGAATAACCGTCTCGCATTAAACAAGATCCAGATATAATGTTCATGCTTAACGCTTGCACCAAATAACAATTATTTAGGTCTAATACTAATCCCGAAGGTAGATGTAGAGGTAGCGTGCCGACCGCGATCACATCGACTTTGGAACCGTTTCCCACGCGCATCGTCACCTCGTCCTTAGCCAATCTTCGCTTATTCCGTAGTCCCTGTTTCGAGTTGCAAATATTAGAAACAGAACCAGTATCAAATACCCAGGTGCTACTGCGAGCATTGGTAAGGTACACATCAATAACATGTATATCACATATACCTTTGTTCACCTTGCCATCCTTCTTATCCGCCAAATACTTGGGGCAGTTCCGCTTCCAGTGACCCGTCTGCTTGCAATAGAAGAACTCAGTTTCAGGCTTAGGTCCAGGTTTGGGTTTCTTCTCTTGAGTAGCAACTTGCTTGCCGTTCTTTTTGAAGTTCCCCTTCTTCCCTTTGCCCTTTTTCTTGAAACTAGTGGACTTGTTGACCATCAACACTTGATGCTCCTTCTTGATTTCTACCTCCGCAGCTTTTAGCATCGCGAAGAGCTCGGGAATAGTCTTGTTCATCCCTTGCATATTATAGTTCATCACGAAGCTCTTGTATCTTGGTGGCAGTGATTGGAGAATTCTATCAATGACGCAATCATCTGGAAGATTGACTCCCAATTGAATCAAGTGATTATTATACCCAGACATTTTGAGTATATGCTCACTGACAGAACTGTTCTCCTCCATCTTGCAGCTATAGAACTTATTGGAGACTTCATATCTCTCAATCCGGGCATTTGCTTGAAATATTAACTTCAACTCTTGGAACATCTCGTATGCTCCATGACGTTCAAAACGTCGTTGAAGTCCCGATTCTAAGCCGTAAAGCATGGCACACCGAACTATCAAGTAGTCATCAGCTTTGCTCTGCCAGACGTTCATAACATCTGGTGTTGCTCCAGCAGCAGGCCTAGCACCCAGCGGTGCTTCCAGGACATAATTCTTCTGTGCAGCAATGAGGATAATCCTCAAGTTACGGACCCAGTCCGTGTAATTGCTACCATCATCTTTCAACTTTGCTTTCTCAAGGAACGCATTAAAATTCAACGGAACAACAGCACGAGCCATCTATCTACAACCATCATAAACAAGCAAGATACTATCAGGGACTAAGTTCATGATAAATTTAAGTTCAATTAATCATATTACTTAAGAACTCCCACTTAGATAGACATCTCTCTAATCCTCTAAGTGATCACGTGATCCAAATCAACTAAACCATGTCCGATCATCACGTGAGATGGAGTAGTTTCATTGGTGAACATCAATATGTTGATCATATCTACTATATGATTCACGCTCGACCTTTCGGTCTCCGTGTTCCGAGGCCATATCTGTATATGCTTGGCTCGTCAAGTATAACCTGAGTATTCCGCGTGTGCAACTGTTTTGCACCCGTTGTATTTGAACGTAGAACCTATCACACCCGATCATCACGTGGTGTCTCAGCACGAAGAACTTTCGCAACGGTGCATACTCAGGGAGAACACTTCTTGATAATTTAGTGAGAGATCATCTTATAATGCTACCGTCAATCAAAGCAAGATAAGATGCATAAAAGATAAACATCACATGCAATCAATATAAGTGATATGATATGGCCATCATCATCTTGTGCTTGTGATCTCCATCTCCGAAGCACCGTCGTGATCACCATTGTCACCCGCGTGACACCTTGATCTCCATCGTAGCATCGTTGTCGTCTCGCCAAGCTTGTGCTTCTACGACTATCGCTACCGTTTAGTGATAAAGTAAAGCATTACATCGCGATTGCATTGCATACAATAAAGCGACAACCATATGGCTCCTGCCGGTTGCCGATAACTCGGTTACAAAACATGATCATCTCATACAATAAAATTCAGCATCATGTCTTGACCATATCACATCACAACATGCCCCGCAAAAACAAGTTAGACGTCCTCTACTTTGTTGTTGCAAGTTTTACGTGGCTGCTACGGGCTTAAGTAAGAACCAATCTCACCTACGCATCAAAACCACAACGATAGTTTGTCAATTTGACTCTGTTTTAACCTTCGCAAGGATCGGGCGTAGCCACACTTGGTTCAACTAAAGTTGGAGAAACTGTGACCCACAAGCCACCTCTGTGCAAAGCACGTCGGGAGAACCGGTCTCGCGTAAGCGTACGCGTAATGTCGGTCTGGGCCGCTTCATCCAACAATACCGCCGAACCAAAGTATGACATGCTGGTAGGCAGTATGACTTATATCGCCCACAACTCACTTGTGTTCTACTCGTGCATATAACATCAACATATAAAACCTAGGCTCGGATGCCACTGAAGGGTTTCGTAGTAATTTCAAAAATTTTCCTACGCACACGCAAGATCATGGTGATGCATAGCAACGAGAGGGGGAGTATGATCTACATACCTAGTAGATCGACAACGGAAGCATTTGGTTGATGTAGTCGTACGTCTTCACGATCCGACCGATCAAGCACCGAAACTACGGCACCTTCGAGTTCTAGCACACGTTCAGCTCGATGACGATCCCCGGACTCCGATCCAGCAAAGTGTCGGGGAAGAGTTCTGTCAGCACGACGGCGTGGTGACGATCTTGATGCACTACAGCAGCAGGGCTTCGCCTAAACTCCGCTACAGTATTATCGAGGACTATGGTGGCTGGGGGCACCGCACACGGCTAAGGAATAGATCAAGTGGATCAACTTGTGTGTTCTAGGGTGCCTCTGCCTCAGTATATAAAGGACCAAAAGGGGGGAGGCTGGCCGGCCAAGGGGGGCGCGCCAGGAGAGTCCTACTCCCTCTGGGAGTAGGATCCCCCCCCCCCCCCCAATCCTAGTTGGAATAGGATTCGCGGAGGGGGAAAAGAGAGAGGGGGGGCCGGCCACCTCTCCTTGTCCTAATAGGACTAGGGGAGGGGGGAGGCACGCGGCCCATCTTGGGCTGCCCCTTCTCTTTTCCACTAAAGCCCACTAAGGCCCATATAGCTCCCGGGGGGTTCCGGTAACCTCCCGGTACTCCGGTAAAATCCCGATTTCACCCGGAACACTTCCGATATCCAAACATAGGCTTCCAATATATCAATCCTTATGTCTCGACCATTTCGAGACTCCTCGTCATGTCCGTGATCACATCCGGGACTCCGAACAACCTTCGGTACATCAAAAATGCATAAACTCATAATATAACTATCATCGTAACCTTAAGCATGCGGACCCTACGGGTTCGAGAACAATGTAGACATGACCGAGACACGTCTCCGGTAAATAACCAATAGCGGGACCTGGATGCCCATATTGGCTCCTACATATTCTACGAAGATCTTTATTGGTCAGACCGCATAACAACATACGTTGTTCCCTTTGTCATCGGTATGTTACGTGCCCGAGATTCGATCGTCGGTATTCCAATACCTAGTTCAATCTCGTTGCCGGCAAGTCTCTTTACTCGTTCTGTAATACATCATCCCGCAACTAACTCATTTAGTTGCAATGCTTGCAAGGCTTAAGTGATGTGCATTACTGAGAGGGCCCAAAGATACCTCTCCGACAATCGGAGTGACAAAACCTAATCTCGAAATACGCCAACCCAACATGTACCTTTGGAGACACCTGTAGTACTCCTTTATAATCACCCAGTTACGTTGTGACGTTTGGTAGTACCCAAAGTGTTCCTCCGGTAAACGGGAGTTGCATAATCTCATAGTTATAGGAACATGTATAAGTCATGAAGAAAGCAATAGCAACATACTAAACGATCGGGTGCTAAGCTAATGGAATGGGTCATGTCAATCAGATCATTCTCTCAATGATGTGATCCCGTTAATCAAATAACAACTCATTGTTAATGGTTAGGAAACATAACCATCTTCGATTAACGAGCTAGTCAAGTAGAGGCATACTAGTGACACTTTGTTTGTCTATGTATTCACACATGTATTATGTTTCCGGTTAATACAATTCTAGCATGAATAATAAACATTTATCATGATTATAAGGAAATAAATAATAACTTTATTATTGCCTCTAGGGCTTATTTCCTTCAACAACGTCCTCAAGATGCCAGGAAGTGGCGGAGTCATCACGGTGCCCTGTGAAGAGAAGGATGCAGTGTGTTCCCTGGAGCGAGCCTTTCAGGCCGCATCACTGGAAGACCCGGATCGTGGGAGCAGGAGGCTTCCCGAGACCACCCCCAAGAAGAAGAAGACATTGTCCGAACCAGCCCCTCAGGGCCCGCATCTGCCCAGGGGGAACCTACTTCCATCGCATAGGAAAGCGCGCCCGGCGCCCTCCTCAGGCAGGGCTCAGGGGCTCTTCCCTGGAGGGCCACCGACCTGGCCAAGGTCATGAGGGAGGCGCTTGGGCACCACATGGAGGCGTGTTACGAAGCACATTTCCCTCAAGGAGGAGCAAGGCAAGGAAGGTCAGACCCGCAGGAGTTCGTCGACAAGGCCATTCAAGAACTACAGGAATCAAGAATCACGAGGGGTTGCCGCCGTCCACCGGGTGTGGCTCCCCATCCAGGCGAGGATGGTAGGATGCGCATCTGCATCGACGTACCAGGGCTCAACCAAGTCGCTACGATAGAGCGCCTCTGGCCCTCGTGAGTGGGGCGCTGCGGGGGTCCGCCCCACAGCTACGTTCGCATGCCTTACGGCTTGCCGAGCGCGGTTGCAATGTGCCAGCGCCTGATGAGGGGCATCATGGAGGCTCAAGAAGACAGGCGTTCCGCAGCCTTGGCGGAGATGGAGATGATTCGCGAAGAGCTACCGGTGCCTCCGGAGCCTCCCGAGGCCCCTGGGCCTGGGGGCTCGTGAGGATCGGCTTCCGCAGCCCACCGAGTCTACTGCACCAACACCCCTTCGCCCTCGACACCTTTAGGTGACATCTTACAAGTTTCATTTCCAGCTGGGAGCGCCCTCCCAGGGCTGCATCGTTCCCAGGCCACGTGGGTCCGTCCCTGCGATATGCATCCCTTTTATTTCATGTCGTTAGCTTGCTTTGTTGGGGGCACCCCTCGGGCTGCATCATCCCCAAGTCGCTCGGGCCAGGCCCAGCGGCATGTATCTCCCTTGCGTTTATTTCCAGCTATGCATTCGCCCGTCATGCTTGATTACTTGATGCCTGTCCACGGCACCTCTTCTTCTCCATGTCAACCACTTGCACGTTAAAGGGGGGGGTACCTGAGCATCGCGACTCAGGGCTCTTACTGGCTCTCCAGCCCTCACCCTCTGGCCATGTCCACGGCATCGCGACCTGGCATACCAGCGACGGCTGAGACAAGCTCGAGGGCCGGGACCCGAGGACGTAGAGTGCCGGCATCTAACCAAATTTGCAGGAACACAGCACAAGATAAGGCCCAGTGCCAGGCGCAACCCGCCTAGAGGTAGGGCCCCGTGAGTCCCGCGCTGGCTCACGGGTGCCCAGATACACCTCACCTAACCCTACCGTGCCGGCCACGTGTCAGGGCGGGGCTGTACACGCCCCGGGGGCTCCTCCCGGAGGGGAGCCCCCTCCCACGTACCAGTGGAAGCACCATGCTCCGCGCTGGCTGACGACACTGCCGAGGAGCGACTATGCCCGTACACATGCGGAAGCGCTATGCTCCGCGCTGGTGATAAATAGCTGAGGGTGGCCCCCGGGCCGCATCAACCTCAGGGAGCCCAGAGCTCAGTGGCTAGCCTCATCGCAACGCCTCCCCTCGGGAGCGTCGCGCGAGGGGGCTGGGCACGGGGGCTGCGCCTGGGTCACGCCCAGACGTACGCCACCCAGCCAGGCCCCTCGGGCCTGGTTCGCCGCGCGTCTCTCCCCGAGCGGAGCCAAGGTATGAAGGCCGTTTGAGCATCAAGGGGGACCCCTGAGCATCGTGACTCAGGGGCCTAACTGGTCCTGTAGCCCCTCACTCCTTAGTTCCGAAAGGCTAGTGATGGGTGAGGCACGCGCGGGGCCGGGCTCTGCAGACGTAGAATGATGGTCCCACTTGCAAACTTTGTTAGCACCTTTAGGATCGACAAAACCTTCTGGTTGCATCATATACAACTCTTCTTTAAGATATCCATTAAGGAATGCAATTTTGACATCTATTTGCCAAATTTCATAATCATAAAATGCGGCAATTGCTAACATGATTCAGACAGACTTAAGCATCGCTACGACTGAGAAGACCTTATCATAGTCAACACCTTGAACTTGTCGAAAACCTTTCGCGACAATTCAAGCTTTGTATATAGTACCATTACTATCAGCGTCCGTCTTCCTCTTGAAGATCCATTTATTCTCAATGGCTCGCCAATCATCGGGCAAGTCAATCAAACTCCATACTTTGATCTCATACATGGATCCCATCTCAGATTTCATGGCCTCAAGCCATTTCATGGAATCTGGGCTCATCATCGCTTCCTCATAGTTTGTAGGTTCGGTAGTAATTTGATCTGAAGTTTCATGATCATCATCATTAACTTCCTCACTAATTGGTGTAGGAATCACCAGAACTGATTTCTGTGATGAACTACTTTCCAATTCAGGAGAAGGTACAATTACCTCATGAAGTTCTACATTCCTTCCACTCACTTCTTTCGAGAGGAACTTCTTCTCTAGAAAGGATCCATTCTTAGCAACGAATATCTTGCCTTCGGATCTGTGATATAAGGTGTACCCAATATTTTCTTTTGGGTATCCTCTGAAGATGCATTTCTTTGATTTGGGTTCGAGCTTATCACGTTGAAGCTTTTTCACATAAGCATCACAGCCCCAAACTTCAAGAAACAACAGCTTAGGTTTCTTGCTAAACCACAGTTCATATGGTATCATCTCAACGGATTTAGATGGTGCCCTATTTAATGTGAATGCAGTTGTCTCTAATGCATAACCCCAAAACAATAGTGGTAAATCGGTAAGAGACATCATAGATCGCACCATATCCAATATAGTACGGTTACGACATTCGGACGCACCATTACGCTTTGGTGTTCCATGTGGCGTGAGTTGTGAAACTATTCCACATTGTTTCAAATGAAGACCAAACTTGTAAGTCAAATATTCGCCTCCATGATCAGATCGTAGAAACTTTATTTTCCTGTTTTGATGATTTTCCACTTCACTATGAAATTCTTTGAACTTTTCAAATGTTTCAGACTTATGTTTCATTAAGTAGATATACCCATATCTGCTCAAATCATCTGTGAAGGTTAGAAAATACCCGCCGTGAGCCTCAACACTCATCGGACTGCATACATTAGTATGTATTATTTCCAATAAGTCAGTGGCTCGCTCCATTGTTCTGAAGAACGGAGTTTTAATCATCTTGCCCATGAGGCATGGTTCGCAAGTATCAAATGTTTCATAATCAAGTGATTCCAAAAGTCCATCTGCATGGAGTTTCTTCATGCGCTTTACAACAATATGACGTAAATGGCAGTGCCACTAGTATGTTGCACTATCATTATCAACTTTGCATCTTTTGGCATCAACATTATGAATATGTGTATTACTACGATCGAGATTTAATAAACCATTCACCTTGGGTGCATGACCATAGAAGATTTTATTAATGTAAATGGAATAACAATTATTCTTTGACTTAAATGAATAACCGTATTGCAATAAACATGATCTAATCATATTATACTCAAGGCAAACACCAAATAACATTTATTTTAGGTTCAACACCAATCCCGAAGGTAAAGGGAGTGTGCGATGGTGATCTTATCAACCTTGGAATCACTTCCTACACACATCGTCACCTCACCCTCAACTAGTCTCTGTTCATTTTGTAACTCATGTTTCAAGTTACTAATCATAGCAACTGAACCAACATCAAATACCCAGGGGCTACTATGAACACTAGTAAAGTACACATCAATAACATGTATATCATATATACTTTTGTTCACTTTGCCATCCTTCTTATCCGCCAAGTATTTGGGGTAATTCCGCTTCCAGTGACCATTTTCTTTGTAGTAGAAGCACTCAGTTTCAAGCTTGGGTCTAGCTTTGGGCTTCTTTATGAGAGTGGCAACTTGCTTGCCATTCTTCTTGAAGTTCCCTTTCTTTCCCTTGCCCTTTTACTTAAAACTAATGGTCTTGTCAACCATCAACACTTGATGCTTTTCTTGATTTCTACCTTCGCTGATTTCAACATCGCTTAGAGCTCGGGGAATCGTTTTCGTCATCCCTTGCATATTATAGTTCATCACGAAGTTCTAGTAACATGGTGATAGTGACTAGAGAACTGTGTTAATTACCATCTTATCTGGAAGATTAACTGCCACTTGATTCAAGCGATCGTAGTACTCAGACATTCTGAGTACATGCTCACTGGTTGATCTATTCTCCTCCATCTTGTAGGCAAAATACTTGTCAGAGGTCTCATACCTCTCGACTCGGGCATGAGTCTGAAATACCAATTTCAGCACTTAGAACATCTTATATGCTCCTTGGCGTTCAAAATGGTTTTTGAAGTCCCGGTTCTAAGCTGTAAAGCATGGCGCACTAAACTATCAAGTAGTCA
Organism: Triticum urartu; assembly: GCF_003073215.2. Lineage (NCBI taxonomy): Eukaryota > Viridiplantae > Streptophyta > Magnoliopsida > Poales > Poaceae > Triticum > Triticum urartu. The sequence continues at coordinate 138,761,011 of NC_053024.1, read as the reverse complement.
TCATACTAAGCTTGCCAAACGTTCATAACGTCCGCATCTGCTCCTGCAATAGGCCCGTCACCTAGCGGTGCATCAAGGACATAATTCTTCTATGCAACAATGAGGATGATCCTTACATCACGGATCTAGTCCGCATCATTGCTACTATCATCTTTCAACTTATTTTTCTCTAGGAACACATACAAAATAAATGGGGAGCTTCAACATGAGCTATTGATCTACAACATAATTTGCAAATACTATCAGGACTAAGTTCATGACAAATTAAAGTTCAATTAATCATATTACTTAAGAACTCCCACTTAGATAAACATCTCTCTAGTCATCTAAATGATCATGTGATCCATATCAACTAAACCATGTCCGATCATCACGTGAGATGGAGTAGTTTTCAATGGTGAACATCACTATGTTGATCATATCTACTATATGATTCACGTTCAACCTTCCGGTCTTAGTGTTCCGAGGCCATATCTGCATATGCTAGGCTCGTCAAGTTTAACTCGAGTATTCCACATGTGCAAAACTGGCTTGCACCCGTTGTATGTGAACGTAGAGCTTATCACACTTGATCATCACGTGATGTCTCGGCATGACAAACTGTAGCAACGGTGCATACTCAGGGAGAACCCATATACCTTGAAATTTAGTGAGAGATCATCTTATAATGCTACCGCCTTACTAAGCAAAATAAGATGCATAAAAGATAAACATCACATGCAATCAAAATAAGTGATATGATATAGCCATCATCATCTCGTGCCTTTGATCTCCATCTCCAAAGCACCGTCATGATCACCATCATCACCGGCTTGACACCTTGATCTCCATCGTAGCATTGTTGTCGTCTCGCCAACTATTGCTTCTACGACTATTGCTACCGCTTAGTGATAAAGTAAAGCAATTACATGGAGATTGCATTTCATACAATAAAGCGACAACCACATGGCTCCTGCCAGTTGCCAATAACTTTTACAAAACATGTTCATCTCATACAACAATTTATATCTCATCACGTCTTGACCATATCACATCACAACATGCCCTGCAAAAACAAGTTAGACGGCATCTACTTTGTTGTTGCAAGTTTTACATGGCTACTACGGGCTTCTAGCAAGAACCGTTCTTACCTGTGCATCAAAACCACAACGATTTTTCATCAAGTGTGCTGTTTTAACCTTCAACAAGGACCGAGCATAGTCAAACTCGATTCAACTAAAGTTGGAGAAATAGACACCTGCCAGTCACCTGTGTGCGAAGAACGTCGGTAGAACCAGTCTCATAAACGCATTCAGGTAATGTCAGTCCGGGCTGCTTCATCCGACAATACCGCTGAATCAAAGGAAGACGTTGCTGGTAAGCAGTATGACTATTATCGCCCTCAACTCTTTGTGTTCTACTCGTGCATATCATCTATGCACAGACCTGGCTCGGATTCCACTGTTGGGGAACGCAGTACTTCAAAAAATTTCCTACGACCACACAAGATCTATCTAGGAGATGCATAGCAACGAGAGGGGAGAGTGTGTCCACGTACCCTTGTAGACCGAAAGCGGAAAAGTTTAGTAACGCGGTTGATGTAGTCGAACGTATTCACGATCCAACCGATCCAAGCACCAAACGTACGGCACCTCCGCATTCAGCACACGTTCAGATCGATGATCTCCCTCGACCTCTTGATCCAGTTGAGGATTATGGAGAGTTCTGTCAGCACGACGGCGTGGTGACGGTGATGATGATGTTACCGGCGCAAGGCTTCACCTAAGCACTACGATGATATGATTGACGTGTGTAAGTGTGGAGGGGGGCACCGCACACGGCTAAGAGAAGACTTGGTGTTCCTTTGGGGTGCCCCCTCCCACGTATATAAAGGGGGGAGGAGAGGAGGCCGGCCCTAGAGGGGGTGCGCCAAGGCGGGGAGTCCTACTTGGACTCCCGGTCCAAGTAGGATTCGCCCCCCTTTCCTATTCCAACTAGGAGAAGGAAGGGAAGGGAGAAGGGGGGAGAAGGAAAGAGGGGGGTGCCGCCCCCTCCTAGTCCAATTCGACCAGTCCATGGGGGGGCGCGCGACCACCCCTTGAGGCCCTCCTCTCCTTTCCACTAAAGCCCATTAAGGCCCATTCCTTCCCCGGGGGGCTCCCGTAACCTCCCGGTACTTCGGAAAATACCCGAAGCACTTTGGAACCATTCCGATATAACCTTCCAATATATCGATCTTTACCTCTCGCCCATTACGAGACTCCTCATCATGTCCATGATCTCATTCGGGACTCCTAACAAACTTTGGTCATCCAATCACATAACTCATAATACAAATCGTTATCGAACGTTAAGCGTGCGGACCCTACGGGTTCGAGAACTATGTAGACATGACCAAGACACATCTCCGGTCAATAACCAATAGCGGAACCTGGATGCTCATATTGGCTCCTACATATTCCACGAAGATCTTTATCGGTCAAACCGCACAACAACATATGTTGTTCCCTTTGTCATAGGTATGTTACTTGCCCGAGATTCGATCGTCGGTATCATCATACCTAGTTCAATCTCGTCACCGACAAGTCTCTTTACTCGTTCCGTAATGCATCATCCAGTAACTAACTCATTAGTCACATTGCTTGCGAGGCTCATGGTGATGTGCATTACCAAGAGGGCCCAGAGATACCTCTCCGATACATGGAGTGACAAATCCTAATCTCGATCTATGCCAACTCAACAAACACCATCAGAGACACCTGTAGAGCATATTTATAGTTGATACGTCTCCAACGTATCTATAATTTTTGATTGCTCCATGCTATATTATCTACTGTTTTGGACTATATTGGGCTTTATTTTCCACTTTTATATTATTTTTGGGACTAACCTATTAACCGGAGGCCCAGCCCAGAATTCTGTTTTTTTTGCCTATTTCAGTGTTTCGGATAAACAGAATATCAAAAGGAGTCCAAACGGAATACAATCTTTGGAAACGTGATTTTCTCACCGAACGTGATCCAGGAGACTTGGACCCTACCGCAAGAGATCAAAGAGGTGGTCACGAGGGTGGGGGGCGCGCCCCCCCTAGGGTGCGCCCCCTGCCTCGTGGGCCCCTCGGTGCTCCACCGACGTACTCCTTCCTCCTATATATACACACGTACCCCCAAACGATCAGAACCAGAGCCAAAACCCTAATTCCACCGCCGCAACTTTCTGTATCCATGAGATCCCATCTTGGGTCCTGTTCCGGAGCTTCGCCGGAAGAGGGCCGTCATCACGGAGGGCTTCTACATCTTCCTAGCCCCTTCGATGAAGTGTGTGTAGTTTACCTTAGACCTTCAGGTCCATAGTTAGTAGCTAGATGGCTTCCTCTCTCTCTCTTTGAATCTCAATACAAAGTTCTCCCCCTCTCTCGTGGAGATCTATTCGATGTAATCTTCTTTTTGCGATGTGTTTGTTGAGACCGATGAATTGTGGGTTTATGATCAAGTCTATCTATGAATAATATTTGAATCTTCTCTGAATTATTTTATGCATGATTGGTTATCTTTGCAAGTCTCTTTGAATTATCCATTTGGTTTGGCCAACTAGATTGGTAGTTCTTGCCATGGGAGAAGTGCTTAGCTTTGGGTTCGATCTTGCGGTGTCCTTACCCAGTGATAGAAGGGGCAGCAAGGCACGTATTGTATCATTGCCATCGAGGATAACAAGATGGGGTTTATTTCATATTGCATGAATTTATCTCTCTACATCATGTCATCTTGCTTAAGGCGTTACTCTGTTTTAACTTAATACTCTAGATGCATGCTGGATAGCGGTCGATGAGTGGAGTAATAGTAGTAGATGCAGAATCATTTCTATCTACTTGTCACGGACGTGATGCCTATATACATGATCATGCCTAGATATTCTCATAATTATGCACAATTCTATCAATTGCTCAACAGTAATTTGTTCACCCACCATAGAATACTTATGCTCTTGAGAGAAGCCACTAGTGAAACCTATGGCCCCCGGGTCTATTCTCATCATATCAATATCCATCACTTTTATATTGTTTTGCTATTTACTTTGCCTTTACTTTTTACTTTGCATCTTTATATCAAAAACACCAAAAATATTCTATCTATCAGATCTCACTCTCGTAAGTGACCTTGAAGGGCTTGACAACCCCTAATCGCGTTGGTTGCCAGTAGCTATCGCTTTGTGCAGGTACGACGGACTTGAGGGTGGGCTCCTACTGGATTGATACCTTGGTTCTAAAAAACTGAGGGAAATACTTACGCTACTCTACTGCATCATCCCTTCCTCTTCGGGGAAAACCAACGCAAGATCAAGACGTAGCAAGAAGGATTTCTGGCGCCGTTTCCGGGGATTCTACGCAAAAAGTCATATACCAAGTACCCATCACAATCCCTATATCTCGCATTACATTATTTGCCATTTGCCTCTCGTTTTCCTCTCCCCCTAATTGACCCTTGCCGTTTTATTCGCCTTCTCTCTCTATCCTCCCTCTCTATTTGCCTCTTTTTGTCCGCTTGCTTTTTGTTTGCCCGTGTGTTAGATTGCTTGTTTGTCGCGATGGCTCAACCAAGATTTGGTGATTTTCACCTTAAAAGGTTAGAGGAGATCGAAAACAACGTTAGGAAGTTTATGGTTTTGCAATTTGAGCATAATAATTTCTTTAGAAACGAGCTTAAAGAACAAAAAAGTTTTATGAGTTATATGAATAAAGAGCTTGATGATATGTCTAGAGAATTTGAGGGTATAAGATCCCAGATTGCTCGTCTAGAGAAGATGACTGCTGAAATTTCGGATATGCAAGCCACCTTAGTCAATAAGATGGCTGCTAAACCGAATACCTATGAAAATCAAGATGAAGATATAAAAGTTATTGATGTGTCTCCAATTAAATCTTTATTTTGCAATATGAATCTTGATGAAACTGAATATGATCTTCCTTTACCTAGAAGGCGTTCTAAAAATTCGGAGTGTTTAGATCTTAATGATGAAATTGATGAAAGTGGGATTGAAAGAAATAAAAATCTAGATGTTACTAAACCCACTATATTGGATTTCAAGGAATTTAATTATGAAAATTGCTCTTTGATTGATTGTATTTCCTTGTTGCAATCCGTGCTAAATTCTCCACATACTTATAGTCGAAATAAAGCCTTCACCGAACATATTGTTGATGCCTTGATGCAATCTTATGAAGAAAAACTTGAGTTGAAAGTTTATATCCATAGAAAACTCTATGATGAGTGGGAACCAACTATTAAAATTATAATTAAAGTTCATGAGTTTTATGCTTTGTGTGATTTGGGCGCTAGTGTCTCTACTATTCCCAAGACTTTGTGTGATTTACTAGATTTCCATAATTTTGATGATTGCTCTCTAAATTTGCATCTTGCGGATTCCACTATTAAGAAATCTATGGGAATAATTAATGATGTTCTTATTGTTGCAAATAGGAATTATGTGCCCATAGATTTCATTGTTCTTGATATAAATTGCAATCCTTCTTGCTCTATTATTCTTGGTAGACCTTTCCTTAGAACGGTTGGTGCGATTATTGATATGAAGGAAGGGAATATTAGATTTCAATTTCTATTAAAAAAGGGCATGGAACCCTTTCCAAGAAAGAAAATAAAATTACCATATGAAACTATCATGAGAGATACTTATGGATTACCTACCAAAGATGGCAATACCTAGATCTATTCTTGCTCGTTATGCCTAGCTAGGGGCGTTAAACGATAACGCTTGTTGGGAGGCAACCCAATTTTATTTTTATTCCTTGCCTTTTGATCCTGTTTATTAATAAATAAATTATTTAGCCTCTGTTTTGTTTGTGTTTTGTGTGTGTTTAATTAGTGTTTGTGCCAAGTAGAACAGTTGGGAAGACTTGGGGAAAGTCTTGTTGAACTTGCTGTAAAAAACAGAAACTTTAGCGCTCACGAGAACTGCTGTAATTTTTATTTGAAGAGTGATATTTAGTTAATTATTTTTGCATATGATTAATAGATAAAGTCCTCACGTCCAGAAATTTATTTTAGAATTTTTGGGGTTCCAGATCTTGCGCTAGCTACAGATTACTACAGACTGTTCTGTTTTTGACAGATTCTGTTTTTCGTGTGTTGTTTGCTTATTTTGATGAATCTATGGCTAGTAAAATAGTTTATAATCCATAGATAAGTTGGAATACAGTAGGTTTAAAACCAATATAAATAAATAATGAGTTCATTACAGTACCTTGAAGTGGTCTTTTGTTTTCTTTCGCTAACGGAGCTCACGAGTTTTCTATCTTGAGTTTTGTGTTGTGAAGTTTTCAAGTTTGGGTGAATTCTTTTGATGGATCATGGAACAAGGAGTGGCAAGATCCTAAGCTTGGGGATGCCCATGGAACCCACAAGATAATCCAAGGACACCAAAAAGTCAAAGCTTGGGGATGCCCCCAGAAGGCATCCGCTCTTTCGTCCACTTCCATCGGTAATTTACTTGGAGCTATATTTTTATTCACCAACATGATATGTGTTTTGCTCGGAGCGTCTTGTGTTATTTGTTTCTTTGTTTGTTGGTATGACACAATCATCCTTGCTGTACACACCCTTTGAGAGAGCCATACATGAATTAAAATTTGATAGAACGCTCTATGTGCTTCACTTATATCTTTTGAGCTAGATAATTTTGCTCTATGTGCTTCACTTATATCTTTTGAGCTAGATAATTTTGCTCTATGTGCTTCACTTATATCTTTTGAGCTAGATAATTTTGCTCTATGTGCTTCACTTAGATCTTTTAGAGCACGGTGGTGGATATGTTTTAAAGAAACTATTGATCTCTCATGCTTCACTTAAATTAATTTGAGAGTCTCTTACTAGCATGGTAATTTGCCTAATAATAATATGCTTGGTATTCAAGATTTGTGAAACTTTCTTTTGAGTGTGTTGAATACTAAGAAAAGATTGAAGCATGATAATTGTTTTGAGATATGGAGGTGATAATATTAAAGTCATGCTAGTTGAGTAGTTGTGAATGTAAAGAATACTTGTGTTGAAGTTTGTGATTCCCGTAGCATGCACGTATGGTGAACCATTCTGTGATGAAGTCGGAGCATGATTTATTTATTGATTGTCTTCCTTATGAGTGGCGGTCGGGGACGAGCGATGGTCTTTTCCTACCAATCTATCCCGCTAGGAGCATGCGCGTAATACTTTGCTTTGATGACTTCTAAATTTTTGCAATAAGTATATGAGTTCTTTATGACTAATGTTGAGTCCGTGGATTATACGCACTCCCACCCTTCCACCCTTGCTAGCCTCTCTAATACCGCGCAACTTTCGCCGGTATCATACACCTACCATATACCTTCCTCAAAACAGCCACCATACCTACCTATTATGGCATTTCCATAGCCATTCCGAGATATATTGCCATGCAACTTTCCACCATCTAGTTCATCATGACACATCCATCATTGTCATATTGCTTAGCATGATCATGTAGTTGACATAGTATTTGTGGCAAAGCCACCGTTCATAATTCTTTCATACTTGTCATTCGTGATTCATTGCATATCCCGGTACACCACCGGAGGCACTCATATAGAGTCATACTTTGTTTTAGTATCGAGTTGTAAATAAATAGAAGTGTGATGATCATCATTCAATAGAGCATTGTCCCAAAAAAAGATAAAGGCCAAAGAAAAAAAAGAAGGCCCAAAAAAATAAAAAATAAAAAGGGGCAATGCTACTATCCTTTTTCCACACTTGTGCTTCAAAGTAGCACCATGATATAGCAAGTCTCATATATTGTGCTTCCAATTAGCACCATGTTCTTCATATAGAGAGTCTCATATGTTGTCACTTTCATATACTAGTGGGAATTTTACGTTATAGAACTTGGCTTGTATATTCCAATGATGGGCTTCCTCAAATTTCCCTAGGTCTTCGTGAGCAAGCAAGTTGGATGCACACCCACTAGTTCCTTTTGTTGAGCTTTCATACATTTATAGCTCTAGTGCATCCGTTGCATGGCAATCCCTACTCACTCACATTGATATCTATTGATGGGCATCTCCATAGCCCGTTGATACGCCTAGTCGATGTGAGACTATCTTCTCCTTTATTGTCTTCTCCACAACCACCATTCTATTCCACCTATAGTGCTATGTCCATGGCTCACACTTATGTATTGCGTGAAGATTGAAAAAGTTTTGAAAAAGTTAGAGTATGAAACAATTGCTTGGCTTGTCATTGGGGTTGTGCATGATTTAAATACTTTGTGTGGGGAAGATGGAGCATAGCCAGACTATATGATTTTGTAGGGATAACTTTCTTTGGCCATGTTATTTTGAGAAGACATAATTGCTTTGTTAGTATGCTTGAAGTATTATTATTTTCTATGTCAATATAAACTTTTGTCTTGAATATTTCTAATCTGAATATTCATACCACAATTAAGAAAATTTACATTGAAATTATGCCAAGTAGCACTCCGCATCAAAAATTCTCTTTTTATCATTTACCTACTCGAGGACGAGCAGGAATTAAGCTTGGGGATGCCTGATACGTCTCCAACGTATCTATAATTTTTGATTGCTCCATGCTATATTATCTACTATTTTGGACTATATTGGGCTTTATTTTCCACTTTTATATTATTTTTGGGACTAACCTATTAACCGGAGGCCCAGCCCAGAATTGCTGTTTTTTGCCTATTTCAGTGTTTCGGATAAACAGAATATCAAAAGGAGTCCAAACGGAATAAAATCTTCGGAAACGTGATTTTATCACCGAACGTGATCCAGGAGACTTGGACCCTACTGCAAGGGATCAAAGAGGTGGTCACGAGGGTGGGGGGCGCGCCCCCTGCCTCGTGGGCCCCTCGGTGCTCCACCGACGTACTGCTTCCTCCTATATATACACACGTACCCCCAAACGATCAGAACAGGAGCCAAAACCCTAATTCCACCGCCGCAACTTTCTGTATCCATGAGATCCCATCTTGGGGCCTGTTCCGGAGCTTCGCCGGAAGAGGGCCGTCATCACGGAGGGCTTCTACATCTTCCTAGCCCCTTCGATGAAGTGTGTGTAGTTTACCTTAGACCTTCAGGTCCATAGTTAGTAGCTAGATGGCTTCCTCTCTCTCTCTTTGAATCTCAATACAAAGTTCTCCCCCTCTCTCGTGGAGATCTATTCGATGTAATCTTCTTTTTGCGATGTGTTTGTTGAGACCGATGAATTGTGGGTTTATGATCAAGTCTATCTATGAATAATATTTGAATCTTCTCTGAATTATTTTATGCATGATTGGTTATCTTTGCAAGTCTCTTTGAATTATCCATTTGGTTTGGCCAACTAGATTGGTAGTTCTTGCCATGGGAGAAGTGCTTAGCTTTGGGTTCGATCTTGCGGTGTCCTTACCCAGTGATAGAAGGGGCATCAAGGCACGTATTGTATCATTGCCATCGAGGATAACAAGATGGGGTTTATTTCATATTGCATGAATTTATCTCTCTACATCATGTCATCTTGCTTAAGGCGTTACTCTGTTTTTAACTTAATACTCTAGATGCATGCTGGATAGCGGTCGATGAGTGGAGTAATAGTAGTAGATGCAGAATCATTTCTATCTACTTGTCACGGACGTGATGCCTATATACATGATCATGCCTAGATATTCTCATAATTATGCACAATTCTATCAATTGCTCAACAGTAATTTGTTCACCCACCATAGAATACTTATGCTCTTGAGAGAAGCCACTAGTGAAACCTATGGCCCCCGGGTCTATTCTCATCATATCAATCTCCATCACTTTTATATTGTTTTGCTATTTACTTTGCCTTTACTTTTTACTTTGCATCTTTATATCAAAAATACCAAAAATATTATATCTATCAGATCTCACTCTCGTAAGTGACCGTGAAGGGCTTGACAACCCCTAATCGCGTTGGTTGCGAGTAGTTATCGCTCTGTGCAGGTACGAGGGACTTGAGCGTGGGATCCTACTGGATTGATACCTTGGTTCTCAAAAACTGAGGGAAATACTTACGCTACTCTGTTGCATCATCCTTTCCTCTTCGGGGAAAACCAACGCAAGCTCAAGACGTAGAAATAATCACCCAGTTACATTGTGATGTTTGATAGCACACAAGGTGTTCCTCCACTATTCGGCAGTTGCATAATCTCATAGTCAGAGGAACATGTATAAGTCATGAAGAAAGCAATAACAATAAAACTAAACGATCATAATGCTAAGCTACCAGATGGGTCTTGTCCATCACATCATTCTCTAATGATGTGATCCCATTTATCAAATGACAACACATGTCTATGGTTACAAAACTTAACCATCTTTGATTAATGAGCTAGTCTAATAGAGGCATACTAGGGACACTCTGTTTGTCTATGTATCCACACATGTACTAAGTTTCCGATTAATACAATTCTAGCATGAATAATAAACATTTATCATGGTATAAGGAAATATAAATAACAACTTTGTTATTGCCTCTAGGGCATATTTCCTTCAAAAGGAATTGCAACAGAAAGAACTACAGTCTCATTTCCCCCCGCCAGCAGCCTCTTGAGCCCTAGCACCCAGATCCGATCTTGCCTTCCTTCTGTGCTGCATCCCAGCTTTCACTCCCACCAATGGTTGACACCCTCAAGGGGCACTGGGGTGGTTTGCTCGTGACGGAGGGCACCATCCTGGAGCTTCGCATTGTGGGGTACATCCCCGCCAACACTGACACCTGAGCGCCGGACCCCGACCAGTAGGTACCCTCTCCCAAACCAGGGGAGAGGGTGTTCTTCATTCCCACCCTCATAGGAGGCCTATGGTTCCCGCTGCACCCCTTCATGAGCGGGATAATGTTCTACTATGGGCTGGACTTCCGCTACATGCCCCCGAACTCCATCCTCCACCTCGCCCCTTCATCACAGTCCACGAGGCCTTCCTCTACATTGAGCCGCACTTCGGCGTCAAGCCAAAGTCTAGGGGCTCTGATATACCAGAGTGCGGAGGGGCCATGATTAGCAAGAACCATAAGTCTGACTGGTTCCATGGCGCCTTCATCAAGACGGTGAAGGAGTGGCAGCGCGAGTGGTTCTATATCACCAAGCCACTTGCCACTGGGCAGGCTGAGGTCCCAGCCTTTTCGACCAGGCCTCCAAAGATGCTCGCGTCCTAGAAGAAGAAGGGCATCACCTCGGGGAACCCAAAGGAGGTGGAGGCATTGATCAAGAAGATCAAGTGGTGGTCTACCGAGATGAACCTCCAGTTAGCCAACGTAGTAAATGTCATGCTCCACCGCCGCATCCTCCTGCTCTAACTTTCGGCTAACCCGACGTGGGAGCACAAGTCCAAGGACGCATGGCCCATCCTTAAATTCTTCCGCTCCACCTTGTCCGGCATGTGGATGCGGCTGTTCAAGCCATCCAAGGAAGGATTCCCTTCAAAAGGCCGCGACCTCATCTTCGAAACCAATGACGACCCCCGGTAATTTTTACACATAGAGGTTTATACTCTGTGTTTCCTTGAGCTTTATAGTTTGCAACTAACCTGATTGGTCTTGTATTCACAAATGTGGATCTCTAAGGCACAACTGATGTTGTGCCCGGCTCCGCTGCCAGAGGGGGAGAGGACCCCTGAGCTCACAGCCCTCCTAGTCGAGGAGACGCATGTGGTGATCCCTAAGGGGCCGAAGATCCAGAAGGGTAGGGCTGGGCTGGGCTCCGGACCCAGGAGACCTCGGTTACCCGGTCTGAGGACACCCATGCCTCACTACAAAAAAGTACACTTCCGTGATGATACGTGTTTGTCACAGTAGGTCACATTTTTTGTCATGCATGTACATCCATGATGATTTTATAATAGAATCAAGATAGTCATACCTGTGCTGTCGTAGAAGTGTTCCATGACATTACCAAAATTATCATCAAGGATGCCCGCAAATGATATAGAGGAAATTAAGAAGCAGATTAAGGAGTTATTGGAGAAAGTTAATATTCGACCAAGTTCGTCACCGTGGGGAGGCCCAGTGCTCTTAGTTGAGAAGAAGGATGGATCTTTGCGAATGGTTGTGGATTATCGTGCACTGAATGAGGTGACGATCAAGAACAAATACCCACTCCCGATGATCAACGATTTGTTTGACTAGCTACAGGGAGCCAAAGTATTCTCCAAGATTGATCTTTGATCAGGATACCACCAGCCGAAGATCCGAGAACACGATATACCTAAGACAACTTTTACCACAAGGTATGGGCTATATGAGTACACTGTCATGTCTTTTGGTTTGACCAACGACCCTGCCTACTTTATGAGTATGATGAATAAGGTGTTCATGGAGTTCTTGGATAAGTTTTGTCAGATCTCGGGTTCCGGCAAAACCCTCAAGGTTCGAACACTGGGGTGCGCACGAAGATCTCCCCCTACCAACTCACGCCCTCAACCTCGCCACGATCTCTAAGCTTAGCTCGATGAACTCGCAACACAAGAGACACAAGATTTATACTGGTTTTGGCCACCGTTGTGGTGTAATACCCTACTCCAGTGTGGTGTGGTGGATTGCCTCTCGAGATGAGGATGAATAGTACAAGAGGAAGAACAGCCTCCTGAGGTGAGGTGTTCTTGTGCTAGGTGGGTGTGAGGATGGGTTGGATCTAGTCCAAGATGAGATGGCCGAGGATCTATTTGTTCGCCCCTCCTACTGTGGTGGCTAATCCTATTTATAGAGGCCCTGGTCCTCTCCCCAAATATTGAGCGGGAAGGGAGCCAACAACAGCCAATTTGAAAGGGGACAACTAGTACAAGTTATCCTGACAAAAGCAGTCTTCGCCTGCCAAAGGCTCTGGTGGTGACGCCGCCTTGGGCTCCATGGTGACCTCCGTCCTGCCGTCCTGCTGGTCTTGGTCTCGTTGCACCGATATGGAAACCTTTTATTGACGCCTTGGTACTCCTCGCCTGCGCTTGCCTCCTTAGCACCAAAGAGGAAACAAGGACACTATGCACGCTGGCACCCGCCTGGTCTCGATCGTCATGGCTCATGTCATTGGAACCTCGTGAGGTTTGCCCGGCCTTGATCTCTCCGCCCCTCATGAGCCAGCCTGGTGAGGCCGCTCCCGAGGAGGTCTTGTGTCATCCGCCTCGCGAGGCTTGGCCCCTCGCAAGGGTCTTGAATGCTTGTTGGTGAAGATGGGCCGTACGGGCCCGCCTGCAGAGCCATGCCGTGGGCCGCAGGCAGGCAAGTTTGGGGGCCCCCGTTCCCAGAACCCCAACAGTAGCCCCTGGGCCCAAGGCGCGCTCAGGCTTGGCTTCGAGGCAAAGCCAAAGGGCAAGTGGGGAGCGCCGCGGGCCCCAATAGCCTGCGACCTTGGTCGACGCGTGGCGGTTGATTGGTCGTGGGCGTATCCGCTTCCCATGTTGCCTCGGCAACTGCCCGACTTGACTAGTCCCTGCTGCATGCAAGGAAGAAACCATCATTACCTGTGATCGTGGGGGGAGCTTGTTGGCCTTCTCCTGCTATAAATGGGAAGGGGGCAGAGCCCCCGTCGCCCATCTCTTCCCATTCCGCTCGCTTCTCCCTCTTTGCTCCATTGCCAGTGGCGGCACCAATGGCGCCGATCCAAAGATTTTCTGCCACGGAGAAAGGAAAGACTCCCCGCGACAAGCTAGGGCCGCTCCCGCCAAAGAAGAGGCTGGTCCACCATAGTGACGTGGTGGTGACGCAGGAGGTGACAAGGCCTTGGTACAAGCGGCCTCCTCTTGGGTATCCATTGCCCCTGTACGCTTAAGCCGAGGGCTCAGGAGGAAGAGGCGTCGAGGGGCACCACGCGCGCCACGGCCATGGTCGCCGTGCCACGGTGGCGCGTGTCGCTGCCCCTGGAGTCCACGCCACAGACTCCTCGCGTGAACTTGTGCTGTGGGCGGTGATGCCTCTGAGCACTTGGATCCGCTTCCCTTCCTTCTTCTCTGCTAAGATGCCACCGAGGGGGCCCCTCGAGCTTTGGCTGCAACACGCCGACTGCGACGCGCCGACGACTGGGGCGGAAGTTGAGGCCGTCTCCTCGGGCAAGATCTTGATGACCCATGGTTGGGGTGAGGTTGCTCGAATGACGTGCGGAGGGCGCCCTCGCGATCCACTTCGAGTACGACGGCGCCTCCACGCTGTCCTTCAAGGTCTTCGACATAGAAGGCCGTTGTCTTGAGTGCTGCTCTGGAAGGGATCGTCAGGACGGCGCCACGGCAGGGCAGGGCCTGCCGTCCATGTCGCCAGCAGCTCCTCTGGAAGTAGCAGCGACGCCTGGAGTCCAGCGATTCTCTCGAGCTCTACGAGACTCCGAAGATGAGTGACGAGAACTATGTGCCCCCAAGCTCTCGCCGTGCCCGGAGCAAGGCCGCAACGGCTGGCCGCCGCCGCCGCTGATCTGGATGAGGTTGGCACCAGCCTCTCGTGGCCCACTTCTGATGATGGCATCAGCCAATGGGGCACGTGTAAATAGGGCTTGAGGGAGTCCTGGATTAGGGGGTGTTCGGATAGCCAGACTATACCTTTAGCCAGACTCCTGGACTATGAAGATACAAGATTGGAGACTTCGTCCCGTGTCCGGGGGGGACTTTCCTTGGCGTGGAAGGCAAGCTTGGCGATACGGATATTCAGATCTCCTACCATTGTAACCGACTCTATGTAACCCTAACCCTCTCCGATGTCTATATAAACCGGAGGGTTTTAGTCCGTAGGACAACATACACATCAACAATCATACCATAGGCTAGCTTCTAGGGTTTAGCCTCTCTGATCTCGTGGTAGATCTACTCTTGTACTACCCATATCATCAATATTAATCAAGCAGGACGTAGGGTTTTACCTCCATCGAGAGGGCCTGAACCTGGGTAAAACTTCATGTTCCTTGCCTCCTGTTACCATCCGGCCTAGATGCACAGTTCGGGAGCCCCTACCCGAGATCCACCGGTTTTGACACTGACATTGGTGCTTTCATTGAGAGTTCCTCTGTGTCGTCACCGTCAGGCCCGATGGCTCCTACGATCATCAATAGCGATGCAGTCCAGGGTGAGACCTTCCTCCCTGGACAGATCTTCGTCTTCGGCGGCTTCGCACTGCAGGCCAATTCACTAGGCCATCTGGAGCAGATCAAAAGCTACGCCCCTGGCCGTCAGGTTTGATTTGGAAGTTTAAACTACATGGCTAACATCCGCAGGGACTTGATCTTCGACGGATTCGAGCCACTGCCGAGCGCGCCGCACTGTCACGATGAGCATGATCTAACTCTGCCGCCGAACAGTGCCCTGGAGGCCGCACCTGCACCGGCTCCGACCCTTAGTTCGGAGCCAACTGCGCCGATCGAGGATGGGCGGTTGGACGCCACCTCGGGGGCTGCGACCCCAACGGCGATTGAGCCGAACACCAGCCCCGTACTCTGCGAGACTCGTGACTCCAAGGCGCCGGACTACTCTCCGGACTCCGAGCCCTCCGCGCCCCTGCCAATCGAATCCGATTGGGCGCCAATCATGGAGTTCACCGCCGCAGACATCTTTCAGCACTCGCCTTTTGGCGATGTCCTGAAGTTACTAAAGTCTCTCTCTTTATCAGGAGAGCCCTGGCCGGGCTACGGTCAGCAAGGTTGGGGTACGGACGATGAAGAAATTCAAAGCCCACCCACCACCCACTTTGTAGCCACTGTCGACGACTTAACCGACATGCTCGACTTCGACTCCGAAGACATCGACGGTATGGACGCCGATGAAGGAGATGATGAAGCACCAGCGCCTACCAGGCCCTGGAACGCCACCCCGTCATATGACGTATACATGGTGGACGCACCAAAAGATGACGACGAGGAGCGGAAGGACGCACCAAAGGCTTGTTCCCTCGAGAAGCAGTCAAAACGGCGACGCAAGCGCCGCCCCAAATCCCGCCCTGACAGAAATAGCGATCACACAGACCCAGCGCTGGAGCAGGACGAACCGCTTCAGGACAACGACAATCTGGATAATCAAACCGAACAAACAAATTTCATCAAGGATAATGGTCTGGACGACATAACACCGGACAGGCACCCAGAGCAGCAGAATGACCATAAAAGGCTTGTTGCTACCGCGAGGAGCCTGAAAAAACAGAAGCAAAGGCTGAAGGCTGCGCAAGACACACTCCAAATCAGATGGAGTAAAATAGTCAGCATAGCAGCGATGTACGGCGACAATCGCCCCTCCAAGAGCTACCCAAAGCGGAAGATGCTACCTGAATTCGATGAGGAGGCCTCAGACCCCCACAACCAAATATCAAAGTAGCCACCTGGTCGGATAGACGACCCCTCTATCAATATAGAGCGGCATACAACGCCACTCACAATACAACACGCGACCCATGCGAGGGCTCGCACCCAAAGGACGGCGCAACAAGATCCATCTATGGACCACGCAAGCGCGCCCCAACATACAATGCAACACAACAAACATCCGAACAACGCGGTACACCCAGCTACAGGGGTGCCGCACACCCCCTATGTTTCACCGATGAGGTGCTGGACCATGCATTTCCGGAGGGATTCAAGCCTGTAAACATAGAGGCATACGATGGAACAATAGACCATGGGGTTTGGATTGAGGACTATATCCTTCATATCCATATGGCTCGAGGAGATGATCTCCACGCCATTAAGTACTTATCCCTCAAGCTCAAAGGGCCAGCTCGTCACTGGCTCAAAGGCCTCCCCGAAATCTCCATTGGAAGTTGGGAAGAGCTCAAAGACGCCTTTCGGGCAAATTTTCAAGGAACTTATGTCCGACCTCCGGATGCGGATGATTTGAGTCATATAACTCAACAGCCCGGAGAGTCAGCCCGAAAGCTTTGGAATAGGTTTCTTACTAAAAATAACCAGATTGTCGACTGTCCGGACACCGAAGCCTTGGCAGCTTTCAAACATAGCGTCCGTGACGAATGGCTTGCCAGACACCTCAGCCAAAATAAGCCGAGAACGATGGCCGCATTAACAAACCTCATGACCCGCTTTTGCGTGGGTGAGGACAGCTGGCTAGCCAGATGCAGCACCAGCGACCCCAGTACATCTGAAGTTAGAGATGGAAACGGGAAATCACGGCGCAACAGCAATAAAAAACGCCGGAATAAAGAAGAAAACACGAAGGGCACGTCAGTAAATGCCGGATTCAAAAGCTCCCGACCAGGTCAAAGGCCGCCCACTAAAGGCACCACGGATGAGCTGTCCAGCCTTAACAAAATTCTGGACCAAGTATGTCAGATCCATAGTACCCCTAGCAAACCTGCTAATCATACCCACAGAGAATGTTGGGTCTTCAAACAGTCCGGCAAGCTTAACGCCGTACACAAGGGGGAGGATACACCAAGTGAAGACGAGGACGAGCCTCCCAAGCAAGACACGGGGGAACAAAAGAAATTCCCACCAGAAGTCAAAACAGTAAACGTGTTACACATTATCAAGGGAAAAAACAATGCGGCACCCCCAGGAAAATTTACCCAAGTGCCTGTCACCGCGAAGTCCTGCCAATGGTCGTGTCAACCGATCACTTTCGACCATCGCGATTACTCAACAAGTATCCGACATGCAGGATGGGCGGCCCTGGTATTAGACCCAGTTATTGGCGGATATCACTTCACACGAGTCTTGATGGACGGCGGCAGCAGCCTATACCTAATATATCAGGATACAATCCGTGGGATGGGATTAGACCCAACACAAATTCGCCATAGCAATACTACCTTCAAAGGAGTAACGCCAGGCCCAGGGGCTCATTGTACGGGCTCCCTCCTACTACAAGTTATATTTGGCTCCCCCGATAACTTCCGTAGTGAGCATTTAACCTTCCACATCGCTCCGTTTCAAAGTGGCTATCAAGCACTGCTCGGGCGCGAAGCTTTCACTCGCTTTAATGCAATACCACACTACGCCTCCCTCACACTCAAGATGCCCGGTCCACGCGGCATCATTTTAGTGCATGGAAATATCAAGCGATCTCTGCGCGCCGAAAAGAGTGAGGCTGCCTTGGCAGCCGCACACTAAAGGCGCTCGGACTAGCCAAAGCGTCCCACAGGTTGTCAAGACCTCAGACACAACTAATCGAGTCCGGCGCCGCTACTTATACCGAATAAATGGTCACACCCCTATTCATCAATACAAGGGGCTCAACGCGCGCAGACATGTGGCCATCTCTCCTCATCTTGACTTATGCATAGTTTCTTTAACAAACTATATTTTTGCACGACAACTTTTTTCACCTAAATTCCTCTCTTTTACAGACGATCATCGTGTTACACCCATCCAGGATACAGCACAATGGAGACACAGGCGCAAACATGCAGCAGGGACCCGTTCCAAGGATTCTTTTTAGATTAAGACCCTGCGTAAACCTTTTTTACTGTCTCTTGTTGATACATATCCACCGTTTAGAAGGATGCTGACGTCTTGGCATGTGGCCACGCCAGACCAATGCACATACCTGGACATAAGGGGCTTCTTACAAAGGCCATTATTTAGGCCCGGTTTATACCACAAAGACCGAATACCTTAGGGAGTGTTCGGCATCGCGAGTTTGGCCCTATATGCATCAGCTCCGAATCATTGTCTTTGGACAAATGTTGGGTTTTCTCGGCTCCTGTGTTTTGGTGCCTTACGTTCCGCTTTACCGGCTAAGGTAGCACCAGGAGAACTACTGCGATTGTGCCCTGGTTCATCCGGACGAGCACCTCAGTAGAGAAAGCCAAAAACTGACTGTCATGATCTAGCGTGAGACTGGTCAACCACTCGATGACCCATGGGAATGTTGGAATTCCTCCGCCTTAACGAAGGGCCGTTTTCCGGACAGGCATGTACGCACCCCGGGATCGGGAGAGTACGGAGCCACCAGGGGCTATCTAGTAGCCCCACTGTCAAACTCCTATGGCTAAGTGAAAGTGTTAAAGCGTTATAGTCCGGTTGCCTCGCTTGCTCCGCTATCACCTCCTTAATAGGACCAAGACGCTGGGTTAAGTGTGAACGTGTGTTTTTGCGAACACCTCCGCATTATATGCGTGGGGGTTGAGGCCGACGACTGCAATCTTTCAGGTTATACACAGGTATACATAAACGGCCGCCCAGGAGGCATCACATTACTTTCAGGCAAAAGTATAAAAGTAGCCTTATGAAAATTTATAAAAGCATTTCGCTTACAATGAGATTACATATCACTCAAACATAATATTTTTTGAGCACTGGGTCTCTATCAAACGAGCACCCTCAAGAACTTCCTCAAAGTAGTGCTCAGCAGCCCTTCGACCTATGGCCGAATCCTGCGCTGCAACAGTGGTAGCATCCATTTCTGCCCAGTATGCTTTAGCACGGGCAAAGGCCATTCGTGCGCCTTCTATGCACGCCGACCTCTTCATCGCATTTATGCGCGGTGCCACGTCAAGGAACCGCTGCACCAAGCTGAAATAGCTGCTCGGTTTTGACCTTGCCGGCCATAGCTGCTCCACAACAGACCTCATGGAGAGTCCGGACAACCTATTTAGTTCGGCCCATCCGGCTAATTGGTCAGTCAATGAAAGCGGACGCTCGGGAGAAAGGAATTGTTTCCAAAACAGCTGGTCTACTTCACGGTTCGTCTGACCCTGGAAGTACTTGGCCGCATCGGCAGCGCTCGCCGCCAAATCCATATACACATCCTCCGAACTCCACAGCCGATCCAGAGGGGCATACCGTGGATCTCCGAACTTCCTCTACAGCATAAAGGATTTCCCAGCTACAATATCCCCGGCTTCCCGCAGCTCCTCCTTCTTTGCCCTCATAGCAGAGCGGAGGTCTTTTCCCGTTGCAGCAGCCTTCTCAAGGTCCGCTGCATTCGCCCGGTTTTCCTTTTCAAGAACCCGACAACGGTCGACGGCGGTTTTTAATTTTACGGCCATATTGGCCATCTTATCCCGGCTCTCGCCATGCGCGGCCTTCTCGGCTTGCAACTCTTCGGCCGTCTTCAAAGCAGCCGCATTACCCAATTTCGCTTGTTCCGTGGCTCGGGAAAGTTCCGCCCGCAAGGCTTCAATAGTGACAGCTCCATCTGCAGTCATAACATGTTAAATATACTGACTTCGTGCCGCCCTTACTATGTGGCGTTTACTAGACAATAGCACTTACCCTATGCCTCGTCAAGCCTTTTGTTAACAAGCTCGATGTCGGCATCTGCCGCATCCAACTGCCGTCTTAAATGGGCAAACTCGCTAGTCCGGCTAGCCACCGGAGCTTCCATCACCTGCTCATAGAGGCAGTATGGTTACTACCTGGGATTATGATTCTCTGATCGTCGTCGTTCCCGATGACAACCAGAGTCTCAGGGGCTACGATCTACACAGGGCACACTTAGCATGTGCAGGATTATCATACATTACTTTACGTACCTCAAAACCTGTCAGTAGACTCATAAAAGCTTTATGCAATCCGCTTTCGGCGGACGAGATTCTCTCCATCACCGTATTCATCAGCACACGGTGTTCATCTGAGATGGCCACTCGCCCCACCAACTCCCTCAGAACATCCGACCGCACACTAGACGGTGCCAGACTCTCTTGTCTGCTCTCTTCGGGAGCCGGACACTGGGAGCTTTGGGGGTCGACGGGATTATCTTCTGGCCTCACCGGACTCGGAGAGGCCCTCCGCGACGACACTTGAGGGTCGCCCGCTTCCGGAGCGGAGGAGTCCGGAGGAGGCGTTTCTCTTTCCATAATATCTGGAAGAAGATCCCCCGAAGACGAGCTCATTTGAGAGGGGCTAAGGCCCGAACTGCAAAGATATATGCGGTGGTTATTTTCTCAGAAGAAAAGATGGCATATCTATACTATTAAGGTATTTTAGGTCACTTACGACTCGTGGGAGGATTCATCCCCCCGCGGACTTTGTGCCGCAACCGCACCCCCCGGGGCAGGACCCTCTGTGGGAAACTTCTTCTCCCGTTTGGAAGCTTTGGCTTCCGAATCCCCGGACGCAGTCCTTTTCCTCTTCTGGTCGTCTTCCTTCATGGAGACGCTCGCTCCCTCGGCTAGTGTGGGCAGCGTTGGGGGCCCGTGACCGCCCGCATTTTCCTTCAAGGGCTCCGGGCAAGGTGCGGTCTGGGGCATCTTTTCCAATACCGGATTTTCCAAACCCTCAGGGAGGGGAGCCAAGCACCGAATCAACTTCGCCTTCGTTAGCCAGTCCTGGTCAAAAAAGCAAACTCTCAGAAATAACTTCGTATCAAAGGAGAGGTAGTACGTTCGGTCGGGAGGTGCCTTACCTTTTCGGCGACGCGGTTACTACTCAGGCCCACGTCCTTGGTGATTTCCGGACACTCCACTTGAGGTCTGAAGAACGACTTGTACATCTCCTTGTGCGTTAGGCCGAGGAAATTTTGAATGGCGCGCGGTCCCTCGGGATTGAACTCCCACAATCGAAGAGGCCAGCGTTTGCAAGGCTGGACTTGACGAACCAGCATAACTTGTGTTACCACAACCAAACTGAGATCTCCATTAAAGAGATCTTGAATGCGGCTTTGCAGTATAGGTACGTCCTTGGCTGGACCCCAGCTCAATCCTCTGCTAATCCGTGACATCAGTTGTGGTGGGGGGCCGGGGTGGAAAACAGGGGCGGCCGCCCACTTGGCATTTCTAGGAGCCGTGATGTAAAACCACTCATGTTCCCGCAATTCAGACACCTCTGGAATGGAACCTTTGGGCCATACAGCTCCCGTCATCTTGCGTATTGAGGCACCTCCACACGCCGCATGTTGCCCTCGATCATCTTCAGCTTTACTTCGAAAGTCTTGAGCCATAGGCCAAAGTGAGGGGTAATCAGGAGGAAGGCCTCGCACACAACAATAAATGTCATGATATGAAGAAAGGAGTCCGGAGCTAGATCATGGAAATCTAGCCCGTAGGAAAACATCAAGCCCCTGACAAAAGGATCCAATGCAAGGCCTAGACCTCGGAGGAAGTGGGAGACGAACACGACGCTCTCGTTGGGTTCGGGGGAGGGGACGGCCTGCCCCCGGGGAGGCAGCCGATGCAGAATCTCGGCGGTCATATATCTGGCCTCCCTCAACTTTTTGATGTCTTCTTCCGTGACGGAGGAAGGCACCCATCGGCCTTGAAGGCTAGATCCGGACATGACTGAAGGTTTGGAGCACCTGACCTGAACTTTGGGTGTTTGAGCTTGAGGTGGGGGAAGGATTCGATTGAGCATGGGAGGGAAAAATAAAAAGCCTCGTCCCTTTATAAAGAGGGTGAATATCGAGCGTCCTCTCTATGTCCGTTTGGACTTGCCTATAATCTAGGAGTCCTAGAAGCGGTTGGGTTACCCATGCCCGTATTGATGAGAATCCTGGAATAAGGGCACACGATCTCTGCTTGGACAAGACGTGCCAAGGAAACCGCCTCGCATGACGGGCTGAGGTGGGATAATGAAACGACTCGGATAAAGGCTTGGCCGTGGTGTGTCACACTACGGAATACGTCAGCAGATTAGATTGGTGTAAATATTATTCTCTCTATGGCAATATGTGGAAACTTATTTTGCAGAGCCGGACAGTATCTTTGTGTTCAAAACCTGCTACGAAGTACTTAGAGGAGGAACCCGCCTTGCAATGCCGAAGACAATTTGCGTGCCGGACTCGACGTCATTGAAGCCTGGTTCAGGGGCTACTGAGGGAGTCCTGGATTAGGGGGTGTTCGGATAGCCGGACTATACCTTCAGCCGGACTCCTGGACTATGAAGATACAATATTGGAGACTTCGTCCCGTGTCCGGGGGGGGGGGGGACATTCCTTGGCGTGGAAGGCAAGCTTGGCGATATGGATATTCAGGTCTCCTACCATTGTAACCGACTCTATGTAACCCTAACCCTATCCGGTGTCTATATAAACTGGAGGGTTTTAGTCCGTAGGACAACATACACATCAACAATCATACCATAGGCTAGCTTCTAGGGTTTAGCCTCTCTGATCTCGTGGTAGATCTACTCTTGTACTACCCATATCATCAATATTAATCAAGCAGGACGTAGGGTTTTACCTCCATCGAGAGGGCCCGAACCTAGGTAAAACTTCGTGTTCCTTGCCTCCTGTTACCATCCGGCCTAGACGCACAGTTCGGGACCCCCTACCCGAGATCCGCCGGTTTTGACACCGACGAGCTCCTAGAAGTTCTTTTCCTTTATTCCCTGCGAGGAATCAGGAAGTAACCTATGGGGGCATGTAAAGGGTCCGCAATGTCCTTTGTTGATATTATCCTTATTATGAAGTTGTGCGTGTGCGTGCTCCGTTTTGGCTCGGTTTCCCCTTTCCAGCCTCGCGATGGCCTGGTGCTCTACGTCGGCAGGTCCCGGTCCCCAGGCAGGCTTCAGTCTTCGCTGGTATGCCAGGTCGCGATGTCGTGGTCAAGGCCAGGAGGTGAGCGGCCCGAAGTTCAGCAAGAGCCCCTGAGATGCGATGCTCAGGAGGTCCCCTTTGGTGTGCAAGCAACCGTCGAGAGGTAGGAAAGGGAGACTACATGGCTGCGGCGGGGCAACACAAATGAGAACTCTATGCCATAGCGATTGGTTGACCCGAGCGTGAAACTTATCTTGGTAGTCCTGGGTCGGTCCTTCGCGAGACGCCAGGCTCGTGCGTAGGAGGTCGTAGCTTATCCAATTCAGGCCCATACGAACCTCCCCCTCTTCCCACGCTCTCCTTCGTGCTCTACATCCTCAGGTCCCAGCCCTCGAGCGAGCTCAGCCGCCGCTGGTATGCCAGGTCGTGATGCCGTGGTCAAGGCCAGGGGGTGAGGGCTGGAGAGCCAGTAAGAGCTCCTGATTCGCGATGCTCAGGAGCCCCCCTTTTAACGTGCAAGTGGATTACATGGGAGAAGAGGGAACCCGCGGTGCCGCCTGCGGATGTCCTTACGAGGTTCCTGCAAGTCAGCACGAGGGAGGGTGCAGGTTGCCGTAATGATAGCCGGGTGGCCACTGATTGCTTCGCCAGAGAATGGAGGCACTGAGGGCCTGGTGAGGTGGCACACGCGGCCAGAGCTCGGCCGCTCAGATTTGTCAACGTTGTAGGGACAGAACCAAGCACAAGCGCCGTGCTAGCGTGAGCAGCTTCCGTGATAGGCAACAATCAAGCAAGTGACAATCATAGATAGATTAAGCATGGAAAGTGAACGTGCCACTAGGTCAGGTCCGAGCGGCTTGGGGATGATGCAGCCCGAGGGGCGCCCCGAGCAAGGTAAGCTAAAGGCATAAACAAGAAGGGACACATGCCATAGGGACGGACGCATGCGGCCTGGGAATGATGCAGCCCTGAGGGCGCTCCCAACTAAATAAACTTGGAAAATGTCACCTGATTCTGTCGATGGAGGAATGTTGGGGCAGCTGCAGGTATGCGGCGAAGGGGTTGCTCCTCACGAGCCATCGGGGCCCCGAGCCTCGGGAGGCTCTATGGGCCCAGGCGGTTCCTTGAGGACCGTTGCCATCTCCGCCAGGACCGCGTGATGCCTGGCCTCCTGAGCTGCCAGGACGCACCACAAGTTGCGTTGGTAGGTGGACTCCATGCTCGTCAGGTTGAATGGCATGCGAACGTAGATGTGTGGTGGGCCCTCGCAGCGTCGCACGCACGAAGGCCAGAAGAGCTCCTGAGATGCGGCCCTGTTGAGCCCTAGGACGTTGACGCAGACGTGCAACCCGACATCCTCGCCTGGATGGGGGGATACGCTAGGTGAGCGGTGATGGCCGCACATGGCCCTCACATCCTGCAGTTCCTGAGTGGTCTTGGTGATGAGCTCCTGAGCGCTGGGTGCTCCTCGCCCTGTGTCCTCCTGAGGGAAATGTGCCATGAAGCACGCCTCCAAATGGTGCCCGAGCGCCTCCCTCGTAACGTTGGCAAGGTCTGAGGCCCTCCAGAAGAGAGCCCCCGAGCCCTGCCCGAGGAGGGCGCCGGGCGCGCCTCCTATGCGACACAGGGAGGCGCCCCAGGTGCGGGCACTGATCGTGATGTGGCGCCACTTGCGGCACCGCTCTCCTGAGGCCCAGTACGGAGTAGCTGCTTCTTCTTCTTGGGGATGGCCTCAGGAGGGTACTTGCCCTTGCTGTCGGGGTCGTTGATTGCTGCAGCTTGGAAAGCACTCTCAAGGGAGCACACCGCGTGTCTTTCTTCGCATGGGATTGTGATGATTCCGCCGCTTCTATCGGCGTTCTGGGAACGGGGGTGTCAGTGTCAAAACTGGCGGATCTCGGCTAGGGGGGTCCCAAACTGTGCGTCTAGGCCGGATGGTAACATGAGGCAAGGAACACGAAGTTTTACCCAGTTTCGGGCCCTCTCGATGGAGGTAAAACCATATGTCCTGTTTGATTAATATTGATGATATGGGTAGTACAAGAGTAGATCTACCACGAGATCAGAGAGGCTAAACCCTAGAAGCTAGCCTATGGTTTGATTGTTGATGTGTATGTTGTCCTACGGACTAAAACCCTCCGGTTTATATAGACACCAGAGAGGGTTAGGGTTACATAGAGTCGGTTACAATGGTAGGAGATCTGAATATCCGTATCACCAAGCTTGCCTTCCACGCCAAGGAAAGTCTCTTCCGGACATGGGACGAAGTCTTCAATCTTGTATCTTCATAGTCCAGGAGTCCGGCTGAAGGTATAGTCCGGCTATCCAAACAACCCCTAATCCAGGACTCCCTCAGTAGCCCCTGAACCAGGCTTCAATGACGACGAGTCTGGCGCGCAAATTGTCTTTGGCATTGCAAGGCGGGTTCCTCCTCCAAGTACTTCATAGAAGATTTTGAACACAAAGATAGTGTCCGGCTCTGCAAAATAAGTTTCCACATATTGCCATAGAGAGAATAATATTCACACCAATCTAATCTGCTGACGTATTCCGTAGTGTGACACACCACGGCCAAGCCTTTATCCGAGTCGTTTCATTATCCCACATCAGCGCGTCATGCGAGGCGGTTTCCTTAGCACGTCTTGTCAAAGCAGAGATCGTGTCCCCCTTATTCCGGGATTCCCATCAATACGGGCGTGGGTAACCCAACCGCGCCCTTGATTATGGCGCTTGGAGATAAGCGAGTTTTACCAGGCTGGCGGGGACATGTAGTTGCATCCATCCATATAAGGGGATAAGGATCCACCTTTTCACCCATGCCTTCTTCCTCCTTTGCCTATCCATTCTTGCGCACTCGAGCTCCAGCGCCCATGTCCGTACTCCCAACTCAACCTTTCTCCAGCCATGTCCGGAGCGGGAGGCAAGTGGATGGTCTCCTCTGTCACGGAGGGACACATCAAAAAGCTGAGGAAGGCCGGATACCTGTCTAGCGACATCGCGCACCGGCTTCCCGAAAAGGGGCAGCTTATCCCCACCCCTAGGCCCCATGAGAGGGTGGTATTCCTCCCCCATTTCCTCCGCGTACTGGGCTTCCCTGTGCATCCATTTGTCCAGGGGCTCATGTTCTACTACAGCCTGGATTTCCACGATCTGGCCCCGAACTTCGTCCTCAACATCTCGGCCTTTATCGTCGTGTGCGAGGCCTTCCTCCGTATCCGCCCCCATTTCGGCCTATGGCTCAAGACTTTCAACGTCAAGCCGAAGGTGGTGCGCGGCAGCCAGGCAGAGTGCGGCGGTGC